>NC_088876.1:40547558-40847558 GCF_032884065.1 Artemia franciscana
GGCACTGAGCCAAGCAGACTGAATAACTTGTAACCAGCAAGCAGTCTCAAACTCTCGCCCTGGCCACAAGCCCTAGTGGAAATGAAAGGTACATGGGGCATGGGGGAGGACTTGAGTCTCCCACTGGTATGATGGTCAACTTTCCTTGTTGGATATTTCCAATTCCACATACATACACTCATCAACTCAGTAACAGCTACACAAGTGCACATATGCTTAAGGCCGTGAATGGTTATAACGTTGCTCAAGCGGTAACCCATGTGCTATACCAATACCAACAACATGCTCATTTGACTTAGACTCCATTTAGCCCATGTCCACCGCTTCCATTATACACGCTCAATTTTTCTTTTCTATAATGGCCCCTTCATATAAGGTCTGTGGATTATTGACAGGGGTTCATATTGTAAATTTTTAATTTATTAAACAAAATCTGGACAATTTTTTATAAGGGTGCTGAGTCAAGCAGCATGAAAAAAAGAGGTAAAGAATAAGGCATAAGACTTTACAGTCCCTACCGGTGGTGCTCATCTCCTTTTTTTGGCCCTTCAGTCAAGAAGTACAATGGGGGGAGGGGGTATCTCTCTCTCTCTCTCTCTCTCTCTCTCTCTCTCTCTCTCTCTCTCTCTCTCTCTCTCTCTCTCTCTCTCTCTCTCTCTCTCTCTCTCTCTCTCTCTCTCTCTCTCTCTCTCTCTCTCTCTCTCTCTCTCTCTCTCTCTCTCTCTCTCTCTCTCTCCTTGGGTCTCCACTGGCATGCTATTCAGATGTGCATGGATCCTTAAGGCCGTGAATGGTTGGACTGATGCTCAAGCGGTAGCCATTTACTACACCGCTACCAAAAAAAAGTACTTTTTGACTTGGGATCCCATCTTCCCTGCTTAAAGCACGGATGCTTTCAAGTCGTGAATGGTTAGACTGTTGCTCTAGTGGTAACCCTGTGCTACACACATAGCAACAATATATTCCTTTTTATATTCGTTTTTCGCAAATTCTGTCGGTCGGTCGATCTGTCTGTCTGTCGATTCTGGTTTTACTAGTTTAGGCACTTCCAGATAAGCTAGAAGGATGAAATTTGGCAGGCATATTAGGGACCTGACCAGATTCAATTAAAAATAGTTGTTTCCCCCATTCGATCATCTAGGGGGAAGTGGTGGTGACTCTTAGTTAGGAAAAATTAAACTAAATGAGCTTTCAAATCCCCACCGGATCCGGTGACATTGGGGGGGGGGGGGGTTGGAGGGGGGGAACCTAAAATCTTGGAAAATGTCTAGAGTGGAGGGATCGAAATGAAACTTGGTTTGCAAAATAACGATAAGTCCTAGATACGCGATTGACATAACCAAAATGGGTTCGTTCTCTTTGAAAGAGTTGGGGGGAGGGTTAATTCTGAAAAATTAGAAAAAATGAGGTATTTTTAACTTACGAAGGAATGATCAGATCTTAATTAAATTTCATATTTAGAAGTACTTCGTAACTCAGATCTCTCATTTTAAATCCTGACCGGATCCAGTGTCATTGGGGGGAGTTGGGGGACCAGATATCTTGGAAAACACTTAAAGTGGAGAGATCATAACGACACTTGGTCGGAAGAATATGCACAAGCCCTAGATACATGATTGATATAATCAGACTGAATGCACTCTATTTGGGGGAGCTGGAGGGGGTGTTAATTCGGAAAACATAGAAACATGATCAAATCTTAATGAAGTTTGATACTTAGAAGGATATTGTGTCTCAGAACTCTTATTTTAAATCCCGACCAGATCTGGTGACATTGGGGGGAGCTGGAGGGGGAGCCTAAAATCTTGGAAAACGCTTAGAGTGGAGAGATCGAGATGAAACTTGGTGGGGAAAATAAAAACAAGCCCTAGATACGCGATTGTCATAACCAGACTGAATCCGCTCTCTTTTGGGGAGTTGGATGGGGTATTAATTCGGAAAAATTAGGGAAATTGAGGTATTTTTAACTTAAGAACGGGTGACCGTTCGTGTGATATTTTTAAATTTGATATTTAGAAAGAACTTATGTCTCAGAGCTCTTACTTTAAATCCCGACCAGATCTGGTGACATTGGGAAAGTTGAGGGGAAAACCGGAAATCTTGGAAAACGCTTAGAGTGAAGAGATCGGGATGAAATTTGGTGGGTAGAATAATAAAATGTCGTAGATACGTGATTGACTTAACCGGAAGGGATCCACTCTCTTTGGGGGAGTTAGGGGGTCCAGTGCTTTGGCGATTTCGGTGCTTCTGGACGTGCTATGACGATGAAAATTGGTTAGTGTTTTCTGGGACCTGCACAAGTTGACTTGATAAACTCGTTTTCCTTGATTTGACCATCTTGGGGCTGAAGAGAGAGGAAAAATTGAAAAAATGAGGTATTTTTAACTTACGAGTGGGTGATTGGATTTTAATGAATTTTGATATTTAGAAGGACCTCGCGTCTCAGAGCTCTTATTTTAAATTCCAATTGGCATTAAGCCTCTGATTTTCCTTTTAAATTAACCTATTGATTTTTATAATTATGCTAGAGCTCATGACTTATGAGCTCTTGGCTCTTCCGACGTCGTCACAAGTGCCATATGAGCTCTTAGTTCTTGTTCATATAGGATATCATCTAGCCGATGTTTGCCGTTTAAAGCACGGATGCTTAAATCCTTGAATGGTTAGACTGTTGCTTAGCGGTAATCATGCGCTATACAGAAACCAGTTTCAAAAAAAAAATTAATTAATTAATAAATACCAGATAGTCATTCCATCTAGCTTATGTCCACCGCTTAAAGTACGGATGCTTAAAGCCGTTGAATGGTTGAACTCTTGCCATAGCAGTAACCAAGCGCTAAACATATACTAACAATATATTCCTTTTTCACATGGGATTCCATCTAGCCCTTGTTCGCCTCTTAAAGCACGGATGCTTAAAGCGGTGGATGGTTAGACCGTTGCTCAAGCGGTAACCATAAGTCAAAAGCGCTGCCAAGGATATTTCTCAGTAGTAGCAAGTAATGCTAGTTCTACTAAAAAATTCTGCTAGCAGCTCATTGTAGCACTAAGCCATCCGAGGTCAATAAGGCTACACACACTCTTCCTCCCTCCCAATTTATTTCAGTTCTTTCCACTTACACCTTCCCAAGCAGTTCTAATTTTCCTAAAACCTTTCTTTATGACATCTTCCAACCCCTTCTCCGGGATTGATCTGCTTTTTGTTTAGTCTTAGGTGATGAGCCGACAAAGCCGATCTTTGGCAATACTCATGTTAAGCAAGAAGTTTTGTAAACAGAAACATTAAATTTTAAGACTAAAACACGAGTGAATGTCTTTGACGTGTATTAAAGGCACTAACGCCTGCTTCTTCCTTTCTAATATTTTGACTTAACATCAAAAGTGTGAACAGGGTTCCTAGTGATAGCAACTAATGTGCTGATGAAAACAAATGACATTTTGATGACATTTGATGAAATTTGACAAAATGATGACATTTTGAAAACAAAAACTGCAAATTTTATAGTTGAAACCTGCGTCAATTCTTTCTAATATTTTGACCTTAAATCAAGAGCACAGCCTGGAAAATTTTCCCAGGAGAGGTTAATTAATGTTCAGCTCTTGTTTTTAATGGAAATCAAATATGAATTTTTGATTTTCTACGAATCCTTTGCTCTTAATTTACTTTTGTTAACTCAGGAGGGCTATTGCTCTTTGTCTTGTGCTTGGCTTGTGTTTTAAATATTCGCCTCTCCAATAGGATCCTCTTAATTGGCATTGGTTTGAATTCCACTCGTTGGAATAATTTTGGATATCCAACGTTTTGGAGAATAGAGTGGAAAAAGTAAACTAAGAAATATGTCCATTATATATTTTGGTTTAATCTTTAAAAAAATCCTTTGGGTTAATATTGGTTTTATTGTATGCATTTGCGGAGAAGAAAAGCAACAAACACCATTCACCAAATCATTACCAAGAAAACCATCAATGTCATAATAATAGCCTAACTGAATGCGGTAACTATATTGGTTTCTCTTTTGAATTTTCCCTTATATTGGCTCGAAGATAAAAGAACCATTTTCGCAAAATTTACAGTACTATTCCTTGTGTTGTGTATTTTTGTTGTCCTCTGAATAGACTGTTGCTATTTTTTTAATAGGACTATTTTAGAGTCCAGAACAAATGAAAAAATTAAATAATCTGCTTATTTTCAAAAAATCTCGAGCAGGATTGGAAGAAAATTGTACCTTTTAAGTACCAAAAACAGTGGAAATGACATCTACGATTTGTTTTAATTGGTTAAGTGGAAACTTACCCAACCTTATATTTATCAAAAACTTCAGAAAAATCAAAAATTCGATTTTGAATACAAAAGACCTCCTTATGCAGTTATGGAGCTTTTGGTCGTAACGGATGACAAAATGCAAAGAAAAGAAACGGGGGTGAAAAATCCGCAAAAAAATTAAGCAAGGAATATATATTGTACCGAAAAACTTGAAAAAGTGTAGTCTCTCCTTGATGGTGTAGCCATCTCGGGGAACCAACATATTGTTCATGCTTGAAATTATGCGCACAAAAACAACTTCAGATTTAACTACCTTGTTTGACTTATTTATTTTCACAGTTCGATGCGGCAACACTGAAGGTAGTATGAGGATGCCAGAAAAATTTCAGAATTTTTAAATAATATCCTAAGAATTGCTGTAGGTATGAATAGACCTAAGGTAAATCCGGGGGTAAAAAAAAAAGTTCCTGTCTTATGTCCACAGTTCTTTAATTGAAAATAAACATTACTGAAACAAAAATTGAACTTATTCAGAAATTTTCCTGTTCCGCTAGGTAACACTGCATTTCCAGAGGCACTTATAGTTCCCTAAAGGGCAATCCCTATAAGCCCATCAAGGGTATATCCAGATTTTTTTTCGGGAGAAATGTTGTTGTTTGTTTTCTTTTTATTTAGAAAAACACATAAAAGATTAATTTACGTGCATTTTGTTACTTTTTTATGAGTCAGAAACAATTTTCAGGGGTGTGAGGTAACACTATAGGCCCCAGGATACGGCCTTGAAACCCATTCTCAGTGCATATATTTTCCCTCTTGACAGTTTTGCGTAATCTTTGCTGCTGGACCTGGACAATGCTGACGAGAAAAATAATCACCCATCAAAAATTTGTTTAAAAATTTGTGAATGTCGCACTCACAAAGACCAAAGACTAGAACGGGCTCCATAACCTTAAACTTGAGTTATAATATTGAGGCTTGGACTGGGACTTGAGGTCTTGTGGCTCAAAAAATCTCCCCCTACGTTTTTGTAAATTAACACAACTGCTACCGTTTTCGGGCTGCATCTAAATATAAACAGAAAGATACAAAAAACTTAAATAATCAGGAAATTCTTTTGCTTAATTATTCACACAGCAAATGTTGCAATACTGGATTCCCCGAGATACAAGCCTGAAAAATTGATAAAGGATTACTGTATGTTTTTCACAGTCGTTTTCACGATGGATCACTTTGAATGAACTAACTGGGAAATTTGTCAAACTCAATCGAGTTCATTTCAGTCTTCGGTTAGAAGCTGGACAGTGTATATTTCAATCATGAGGATGAAAAGTGAGTTTTTTTTTCTTTACTATTATTTTCTTGTACCTTTTCGGTTTTCTAATATCTCCCAATTATGCACTTTACAAGCGTTAATAATTAATAATATATACTATGAACTGCCTTCTTCCTTTCTTTAGACCAGCTTTTCCATTTCCTCTCCCCCTCACTTTATAATATGGAAACCTTAGGAAAACATAGAAGTTTTAAAAATGCCCAAGAAGTAAGAGAAACATTTCATAGCTCCCCTTTCCTCCGTAAAGAATATAGCTTGTCTTAAAAAGGAATACCAGTAACATGCCTCATGAGAGTTCAGACATTTTTATGGATTAATAGGTTATATTTATGTTTCTTTTATCAGGTATTTCATATGGGAGGGGCCATTTAGGTCCCTGATTGGGCCTATTTGTAGGATTATGCATTCGGGCCGCAGCCCCTTCCCCCAAAAAAATAAGAAACTTAAAATGACTCGACGATTTTTATTTACTTTTGATAGTATTTTATTTGCTTTGTACTAACCTAACGAAATTAAGTTTTGTACGCTGTCCTCACCTCATCGTTACTATTGAAATACTGATTCAGTTTTGGGCCAGCCGAATTGAACACTCTGGTTAGCGCTCTTCCTCTAATATTTTTTTATTTTTTTTTATTTAGTCATCTTGTGTTACCTAGCGCAAGATTTAGGGTCATTAAAAAACAAAATTCTTGTTTTACCCCAATTTTAAGCTTCCTCTTTTCCCCTTTTGGGCTACCTATTAGGCCATCAATCAATCCACTCCTTTATACAGTCAGAGGAAAGGTGCAAGCCTTCTTAACCCCGGTGTATGCCTTCTTAACCCCTCTTATATGACACAAATACCGGGGTACTTGAACTACTTCTCTATAGAGTGGTTTTTGTAGTTCATCATTATACATCATTTTGAAACTAGCCTAAAATAAATTCTTCTAAACCTTGACTTTTTTTTTATTTTTTATTTACATAATAAACAAAAATATAAACAATTACAGATAAAAATCACTAAGCTAGGGAAAAACTTACATTTTGCTAACGCGTAGCGATTAACTACATTAACATTCCAAAACTTTTCTTTTATTCCTTCAACACTCAAGATTCTTTGTCATGTTCTATTAACCATTGTGAATATTGAGAAAACTTCCCAAATATTGAGAAAACTAACGCATTAGTTTAACAACTGGCAAATTTAAAGTTTTTTTCATTACTTGGCTTGATAAAAGGTGAGCACACCACTGAATACGTCTCTATATACTTTCTCCAAAGACACTAGTCGCTTCCATCCCAAATTTTACTTTGAACTCTTAAAAAGAACCTTAACGTGATATCTTCTTCTTTATTAGAAAATGGTTGCCAGAACCTCGGAAAACTACGCTATAACAACCATGAACACTTACTTGTCTCATTCCTAAAAACGTATTCCTTCACAAGCCCACCTACCCCCCTCACCTGATGGATAATTAAAATTCTCTCTATACATTCAAAATATATTTTTAAATAATTCGAATTTTTTATTCTTTGTTGTAATAAAGAACATTTTGCTATAAAAGATTTATTTTACAGCAACCGCTATTGATGCTAAATTACCCAAATTTCAATGATGCAAAATTGTATGATAAATAGCTTCAGTTTTTCGTCTTTTTTTTCTAAAATGTTTTGCAAAAAATCTATGGGATCCTGCATCCAAAAACGAGATCAGTTTTCAGCAATAATTTTTGAAATTATCAGCAATATCAGCAGTATCAGCAATAATTTTTGAAATAAAGCACTATCATCCACAATCAAGTTAACTCTTTAGATCACTCTGAATGTCAATTATGTAAAATCATATAATAATTACTATCAGTATATTAATCTATTTGTAGCACATTTTCTGACTCGGTTGTACTTTTTAAAATGTAGCAATATAAATCACAATTATGATTTAAAATGGTCTAAAATTAAACGTTTTATTAGCTTCACAAATTTTTAAAACTTTAGTTTCTAGCAAAAAAATAATGTCGTATTTGAATTCAGCTCATTAATAGAGTTTTGGCGCGGCACCAAAACCACACTTATCCAGTTTAAGCAATCAGAGGGAAGAAAGTGGATATTTATAGTGGGCTCTGTTTATATCCAAACTAGGGGAGGGGTCTGAGTGAAGCAATTCACTTTTGTTACTCCTCCAGTTAAGTATTTCTGACCATTTTCTGCTGGCAAATAACAAAGAACAAGGTGCTACTGTTTCCTACCTTTTTTAAATCACTTGGAACCATAGTTGAAAACAGTTTTTGAACTGAGCTACCTCTAGAAAACCCGTAAGGTAGCTACTTTAAAATGAAAGACAAAAAAACATGAATAAAATAGAGTTTAATATGTATATTTTCCTTATTTTTTCCCACCTGCATCGGTTTTCCCTAATTAAAGGTCCTAATTTTCATTTCGTCAAATTGAAACGGGGATATTTCAAATTTTTGTAATATAGGAAAAAAAACAGTGATGTAGCTCTATCAAAATTCAGGGGGGGGGGAGTTGGAGCTAATTTTCCCAAATCAAGTGAAAATGACGGTGAAAAATGAAAAATGAGCTATATAGTACCATAAAGGCAAATATATATTAAAGAAACGGACCCGTTACTCTGGATGCTTGAATTATGCAGGTTTATCTTAGTTTTGATAATATTTTTGAGGAAACTAGATTTCAGCCGAGGGGAAATTGGGGTCGGGGTTGGAAAACTGGATTCTTTAGGGGGAACTTGCCCCCCCTCCATGTCCCTTCTAGCATTTCACCATTCAAAAAATCTCTCCAATAACTTTCTATGAAGAATTTAATTGGGGTAAAAAAAATTAGGATTTCTGATAAAAGCAGACAGAAGGAGTAGATATCTAAAATGGAGCTGGAATGAACTTCGTCCACCATCTGTTTTCCATAAGTACAGAATATTGATGTTAATGTCACCAGGGGGGGGGGCTATGCTCAAAGCGTACACCAATTACCTCTTTGAAACGAACTACTAAATAGCTAATTAATTAGGGTATGTGTATGTATGTAATATTAATCAAACAAACATTTGCATTAAATAGAATGGCATTTAATTTAATGAGTTAAGGAATTGAATAATTATTTCTTCAAGAGGACATGTGTTAATTTAGACTGAAGTAAAAAAAGACCTGAGTAAAAAAAAGCTTGCATAAAATCGTTATGTGATTAAAAGTTCTTTACATTTGTTTTGCTAGGGGAGTGGTTTCTCTCTGCTGCTAATCATCCGAGGTAAATTGACTAATTATACTGGACTAGCTGACAGTAAAAAACTATTGGAATAGAAATAATTCATTTCAGCTTTTTAAGGGGGGTAGAGTTGGGCAAATTTGGAGTTTTTTCCTTTACTTAGCAAGGTAGAATTTGAACACAACTGAATGTTTATTTTAATGTTAATCCCTTCCTTTGGAAATTTATTTTGAGCTATTAAGCGGACACCAACATGACGCCTTACCCATTATTATTCTGAAGTAGAAAATGGTTACCAAACATTGATAATACTTCTTTAAAACAATCATAAATACTTACTTATATCGATATAACAGAATTGCTACACTTGTCTCCCCCCCCCATCTGATTGATAATTACACTCACAGTCCATAATAGAGATGCTCTCACTATATTTAGGATAGTGTGACTCTGGGGGTAGTGTGAGGTTATGCACTTTTAGCAATAAGATAAGTAATTATTTATGATTGTCTTAAGGTGGTTTTAAGAATTTTTTGGTGACCATATTCCAATTAGAAACAAAGTGTCACTTTAAGTGGTCCTTAAGGGCTCAAACTAAGATTTTTTTTTTCACAATTATCTATTTCACGTGTAAGGATTTCTTATGATGAAATCTGGTAAACTTACGAATTTGTGAAAATTTGAATTACGCCGTTTTTAGCATTGTCAATAGTTTACAGTTAGGTTTTTCCAACCCAAATGAGGCAGTTTACTGATTTTCACTGTTAGAAAAAATTGACGGAAATTAAGTCAAATTAGAATTACTTTCAAGCTACCAAATTGAATAGAAAAATGCAATAGAGATACTAAATAAAATCTTAAATAATGCTTGCTAATAAGAATTAATTATCAAAAATAAATCGAATCAGTTTTGGATTTGAACCAAATAGTACATTTTTACTCTAGTTCAGTCAAATTAAAAGGAAGGAAAAATGTACCCTTCTAAGCCCCCATTTAAGCGCTTGAAATGGAATTTGCAAGGTTAGCAATTAGTATATTTTGTACGAATGTTAAAGGGCACTTTAGAGTTATGTTCAACTTACTGCTAGCGAATGGGTAAAGATATCCGAAAATTTGCCGCGGAAATTATTCAGTGGTTCCTCTTTCAACAAGGAAATACAATATAATTCAGTAAATTATTTTAAACATTCTAAACTACTTACTTATGACATTTCTAAATGCACTTTGTTTCACCTTACGTCCCCCTTTGCTTCACTATAGCCTAATTGTACACGACCTTGCTTCACTGTAGCACAATTGTATGCGCTCAGTGTATTTTCAACAGTGCCACTCTTTTCTTCACGCCGCGTGCTTACTCTTTACGGAGAAATTGATAAGAGGGGAAGAGACACACCCTTAGAAATATATTTAATTTGGGAAATATATGGGTCCATTAGGGAGGGGTGTAATGTGAATTAAAGTGTATTTAGTATTGATGAAATCCCAAAGTGTTTTAGAGTGTTCTAAAGTAATTACCAGAATGTATAATGATTCCTTATAGCGTTTGAAACCCCATTTTCGACATTTTCTAAATAGTTGAATATTATCTTTCCTTATAAACAACTTGATCAAAATGAAGAATTAGCTCATGTGGCATCTTTGGCTACTTCAATGGCTAGCTAATTAACAGTATTTATCGTTTCTTTCTGTTTTCATGAAAGTTATTCTTTCTCATTCTGTTTTTTTTTTTTTTTTGAAGATATCAAGAACATATTACTCTCTTTGCAGATCCTGAATTAAATTTTTTTTTTAACCCTTTTTCCACCTTAGGCCATGTCTTGCTTTGATGATGTAGAATTTAAGTTTTCGTCATTGTTTCTATGAAGTAGTGTGTGCTTGAAGGCCTGGTGAGTTTTTTTTTTACCATTGTTTTCAAAATAATTTATAATTTAGCCAATATTCTATTGATTAACCAGCTGTGCAGTCAGCCTACAAAAGGTTTGCCATATAACATTCCTTATCAATATAATAATTACTATTATCGTAGTTTCATGTCTTTAACGCCTTGTTCATAGTTCTACATTATGAGAGTATGTTGGTCTATCTCTCTTTGTGCCAATAGCTTCTTTCAGGAAAATTGTTTCAACTTAAAAAGTTAATGTAAAATGTTTCGGCTAAATAATTTCTGCAAAAGTTGGATATATTTTGCGAATTAGCAACCTTTTAGCTGAAAAACAATCTGTATTTTCTGTTGTTTTTTTTTTGTTTTTTTTTACAGGTAACTTAATATGTGGGTCAGTATTATTACTTCTCTTGCACACCTCTGCAGTCCCTCTGTCAACTTTATCATCAGTCAACGAAGATGGAGAGGTATGTCTATTTTATTTTTTCGCGCGTTCGGCTTTTTAAAACGTAATTCAGGCTCTTTAAGAGTGTTGAAGTTGGGATAATATTACAAGTGCAAATATTATCCTTTGTAAATTTGGCTTGTCTGTTGTTTCAAAGAGATATTTTAGAACTTAAATTTCATCTCATTTACTCGGCATTTTTCAAAGTGATCTGAATTACCGATTCTTTAAAGAAATATTGAAGTTTGAAATTTGCTTAGGTTTTGACTCTGAATCTTTTTTTAAGCACTAGCCTGAATCCTCTAGGCTGTGTTTAATTTTTCAAAAGAAAATATACCAAAGGTAATTTTTCTTTAAATAGAGTATTTTTTCTACATGTTTCTTTTATTTATTTATTGAAGGCCAAAACAGAGTTTATTTTAGTAATTTCAGAAACCTCTTCCTTAACAAGCTATTTCTAGTCACGCTAATTAGACAAATTAAAAGCATGTACTGTTTGCGAGATCCCGCTATGGACTCTAAACTATAAATTATCTAATAACTGTAATATACTGTGCCCGATACAGATAATAGTTGTGTTACGAAAAAATCACGATTGATTTGTCAATCATACAAAGCGAATTCAGAAGTTAAGCATGGCCAGGGTTATATCCATGATTTCTTTTGGGGGTGGGTTTTACAAAAAGATTTTTTTGGAGGGAGGAGGGGGTTTACAAGAAATATATAAAAATGCATCCTAAATTTATTCACATTCACTTTTGTCACGTTTTTATGAGTCAGACCAACATATCGGAAGGGGGTTCAAACCCCCTAACTCCTGGATGCGGCCTTGAGCAAAGCCAATCGTTATACGCAACTGTATTCACAATCTTCAAGCAAAGGTGTTGTTATAGTCTGACTGAGCCATGGGTCTTCTGTACGTGGGGTGATCCGGGAGGATTTCCAAAAAGAGTTTGCCGAGCGGCGGGAATCTTTCGAGTGGAATTTTCGGGTTCGTTAAATTTTCCGATAGGGTGGCTTGTGAATTATTTCTGAAAATATTCGATTCCAGTTCAGTTCCAATGGAAGACTATCTGAAAATATCCAATAGGAAATCCAATTATATTATTTCTAAAAATATCTGATTCCTATGTAGTTCTAGTGGCAGACAAGGTCTCATTTAGGATCTTGAGAGGTTTAATTATTCGCCTCGATGAATTTAAATATTTCCTTATGAATTGGACCGGACAGTTTTTTAGCTGTTTACCTTTTAATACAAAATCAAGTGTACTTTTGTCTGTCCATTCATTTTTTCATGTCTGTTCGCTATATTTGCGCTAATCTACTCAACACAAAAAAAAAAATTGGGATAATGTTAACAGACAATGGCTCTATATATCTAAAAATTGAATTAAATGACTGCTGATACGCTAAAGCAGTATTTAACTTGGTGAATGATAGAATGACTCACCAATTGATTGCATTTAAGAGTATGATATACAATCATTTTATTACAAGTGCAATTCTTACCTCAGCGAGTTCAGTGACTCATTCTGTCCGGCGTAATCGAAAACAAGTTCAGTAACTGAATCATGCATCTACGTTCCTTTTGAAAAAATACGGCCTCAAAGCGAGTTCAGTGGCCCATGGATGATGGAAAAGCCATTTTTTAAGACTTACCTCCTTCTTCCCCGCATAAGCCGGGAAGCCCAAGGGCAGGGGGATGCTCCCAGATCAAAAACCCATGTATGATTCTGGTTCAAACAAGGTGCAACATTCCTATTTATTCTAGTAAAAATCTAACTGTGAACAATGGCCAATTTTAATGATTCAGGGCCTTGCTCTTCGGGCTGAATTGAATGAATTAAAAATAAGCAGATTTACTGATCAACCAACTGCAATGAATACCTTGTTGTCATGGCAACAAGCGTCCGAGGACTAAAGGTCCAAGCAGTCCACTCTAACGAGTGAAGTAAGCGGAGGGCAACAATAGGCTATATTTGGGACAAGCGAAGGCTTTAGATCCTCCATCAGTGGAGAAGACCAGACAGAGAGAATGAATAACATTTAACAGTTGGATCCTTGGTGAATTAATGAGGGAAGACAGGAATTAATAACTGTTAGAGCCAGACACAATGTTGCATCTAGTGGCTTCATAAAAAAGTAGATACTTTCAAAGAATATCGGAAAACTGACATCATTAATCTGAAATTTCACAGGATTAAAACTGAAATATCTTTATTTCATTGTTTTTGTTGTAAAAATTATTTCAAGTCAAAATCCAGTCAGCAAAAAGTCAGTAAAATTTAAGCTAAGAAAATCGAAAGATGGCCGGTTGACATTAAGCTTGTGGTTCTACTGATGTCATAGCAGTGCCTTATCCCCCCCCCCCCATTTTAAAAGTAAAGACAAGAATGCAAAAGTCTATCTTATGCTGAAAAAGGAACAAAACCCCACACCGGTAGATGGTGCTGGGTTTTTTTTTCGACACTAGCACCAGTTTTCTATCTTGCAAGTTTCCCATTGTTGGGAAATTAACCAAACACTTGAATAACTATAGGTTCTATGACTATCTACCTTAGTTTTACTACCCTAGGAATGACGCATCGACGGATAATAGACATATCTATTAACAAATGAACTAGCATCATTTTTATACAATCCTAATAAGGGGGGGGGGGTTAATGCCAGAATTGTCCCTTACTCAATTGGACTATCCGTCTTGGCTTTTTCTACAATTAGTCATGACTTGATGCCCACAACTATTCGATTTTGATTCAAAATTTCCCTCTTTGTTTGAGACTGCCGAAGGATGTTCGACAAGTTCAACAGCCTTAAGTGAGTGATGGGCAATAAAAGCCGGTTAAGCTGACATTCGGCTTTTAGCCAATAAAGCCAAGTTGGCTATCCACTAATTCATTCGACGTAAACCTGGAAATTCAGAATAAATTTTTTCTACGCAATTCATATTTTAAATTAATGATTTTTTTTCCTTTCCTTCTTACTTCTTTGAATACACTTTTGTGTTAAGTTCTTTTTTACTATTTTGAAAATTCCATTTATGTAATCTTTTTTTTTTACTAAACTTCTTAAAATATTTTGTCCCCTTAATTATGGAAAAAATGAATAAACAATCCTAGTAGTTTCTTTTTTTCTAGTTATTTTTATAATTTCCTTCCTTTACCTTCTCTTTGTGTTTTTACTAATTATTTTAATCGCTTTATATATTCTACTATATTAATGCTTTTTAATCTTTTGATATATTGATTTATTCATTCAACTTTTTTTTCTCACCAATCTTGTCGTATTTTATTTACTTTGTTGTGTTTGTTTTTATGTTTGAGTTTGACGTGAGAATTCGGCCCATATGGGCTTGTAATAGCCATATTTTGAAACTCAGTCTTAATCTAAAGTAAAAAGGCCACTTGCCAAACATACATATATTTGTTTATAGAGTAAGTTCTTTTTAATCGCCAAACTCAGTCTTAATCTGAAGTAAAATGGCCACTTGCCAAACATACACATATTTATTTATAGAGCAAGTTCTGTCCAAAAGACCAAGGACCAAGTAGACTCGAGCTCTACTCAGGATTTACGTTACAGAAAAGTCAACATAGTAGCAACAAAATAAAGCTTCACGGTGAGCAACTGATAAATTTAGAATAAAAATTACAGAAAAGGTCAACATAGTAGCAACAAAATAAAGCTTCACGGTGAGCAATTGATAAATTTAGAATAAAAATAACAAGCTTGTTTCTGCAAAGTCTTCCATTATTTTTAGTTTTAGAATAGGCTAATTAAGATGACCGGGATTATTTCAGAAAATGATCATGATGGTTTATGGATTTTTACGATGGCTTATTTGAAAGCACTTGGCTAAACGCAGGGGCGTAGCTCCAGCATTTTTATTAGTGGGGGGGGGCAAGAGGGGCTCATATTCGAATAGTCAAGGGGCATAGTCTATATAATAGTATTTCTCTCGAAATTATTGCCCCCCCTACCGACACTTTTGGCTAAGCGTGAAGTAGCATACTAGAAGTAACGCAACTTATCCCCTAGGAATGAAAATTATATACTTATTCACCCAATAGCTTATAGAGCAAGGTTGAAAAATAATAATACTGGCTTACGAAGCTAAAGTATCAAATGTGATTCCCTTCAATTACTTAGCCTTGTTTCGGGCTTATAGACCATCCCCGTTTCTTGTGTATGAAATTTAATTAAAAAAACTTGTTTTTTACTGAAAGTAAGGAGCAACATTAAAATTTGAAGCGAATAGAAATTATAACGTATATGAGGGGGGTCACCCCTCGTCAATACCTCGATCTTTATGCTAAAGTTTGATTTGTTCCAATTCTTTAAGAATGACTCCTGAATCACCAAGATCGTTTAGTTAGAATAAACAGGTCTTTTGAAAGTACAAAAAAAAAACTTATCGTAAAGAGCTAGGTATTGTCGAAGGGGCAATATCCTTCATATATGTAATAATTTCTGTTCGTTTTAAGTTTTAATCTTGCTCCTTAATTTAATTTTAATAACTTTTTTTTTAATATCTGATCGTTTTTTTTTAATAATGCTGGGGAATTCAGTTCCCCCTTCATGGAAAAATCCCTCGCCCCGTGAAAAACTCGTCTATGGAAAAATCCTCCTACGTAAGCAACACCCCCTTCCCTTCCACCAGAAACCTCTCCTCTGAAGACGTCTCAAAGTTCATAACTTGCAGTCTTTCCTGCAACAAGGGGTTTGACGTCAAGGGGTTAGGTCATCCTCAATAACATAGTTATTAGATTGTTCGACTATGCTGAAGAAAATGGTCATCACAAAGTTTTGAGCAGGTGACTTTGTAGAAAAAAGAGCGTGGGAGAGGGGATAGCTTTCCTCCTATATTTTGGTCACTTAAAAAGGGCAATAGAAAATTTGATTTTGGATCAAATGGCCCATCTCCCAATTTTCTACCATCACTGGCTTGATATGATCGCCCCTGGTGAAAAATAAAATAAATACACATCCCTAATCTTTCTTCTGGCAAAAATGCAAAATTCCACATTTTTGTACATAAGAGCTTGAAACATCTATAGTAGGGTTCTCTGATATGTAGAATCTAATGGAGTGATTTTGGTAAAGATCACTTGGTCTTTGGGGTTTTTTCACCCTTTTTCAAAGAATAAGGCAAATTTTCTCAGGCTCGTAAGTTTTGATGGGTACCAATATATTTGATGAACTCTATGCATTTGAACAAGCATCAGAATTCAATCCTTTTGGTATATCTATTGTCACCAAGATTTGGTGTCTTACGGTTTCGGTTACTATTGAGCCGCATCACCCCTTATGTTACAGTCTGTTACCGCGAACTGTTTGATATAAAAGATCTATTAACAAAGCGTAAATCCAACAAATCCCCAGAAAAAAAAAGCAAAACAAAAAGATCAAAAAGAAAACAGAAGACCAAAGGCATGAGGATAAAAGCAGAGGAGGCCCTCTCAGCGTCATTGAAATTAGTTTTCAAAAATAAATCCTTTATTATCGTATGTCAGTTACAGAGAGTTTAATGAAGGTTTTCCATATTTTCTTTCCTTTTTCCAGGAAGTAGTAAAATTTCAAGAGCTTAGTTTCTTTTCTTGGTACATGGATAAGTTGGGAGGGTGGGACAATCTTACAAATTCTTAGGAAGATCGCCAAAGCTTTAAAATATGCTGGAATAGACACTATTTTTCTGGCTTGTAGGCCTATAATATCCTACGATTGTATGTTTCTGGACTACTAGAGACTGAGATGAAGCAATCCCACTTCTATGGGCGTCATTTACTGCCTCAAAATTCGTGAATCTACATTCTATTCTTCACTTTAACTAAATTTTAACCTCTACCTTGGGGGTGTAAATTGGTGTTAGGGTCATATTGTGTAATTTTAACTTAAATTCTGTTTGGTTCTTAGGCTCGTGAAGATTCTTTGATGGAGACTGCAGCGCCAATGAGGTCGGTAGCTATATCTGACTACAAGAGAGAAGCATATTATGGACCACCAGCCCCGCCTGTTTATGCTCCAAACTTGCCATTACCTGCTCCAAAATACTCTCCACCAGCTCCTACACTTCCGATACCTGCTCCAGTATATACTCCACCAGCACCACCTCTAAATACTCCGCCAACAACCCCTGTGTACGCTCCACCACCACCACCACCTGCTTACACTCCGCCTGTTCCACCACCACCACCTGCATCCCCCGTATATGCAGCACCAATGGCTTTTAAGTATATTCCACCACCTCCACCTATACCCCCCGTGTATGCACCACCAACCCCTCCTAAATATGTTCCACCACCTCCACCTGTACCTCCTGTATATGCTCCACCTGTACCTCCTGTATATGCTCCACCTGCACCTCCTACATATGCTCCACCTGCACCTCCTACATATGCTCCACCAGCACCTCCTGCATATGCTCCACCTACACCTCCTGCATATGCTCCACCAGCACCACCTTCTCCTCCAGCCCTAGAAGCTCCAGTATATGCACCACCAGCACCTCCTACATATAATATGCCACCCCCACCACCTGCATACACTCCTCCACCATATGAGCCCCTTATGTATGCTCCTCCAGCTCCAGCATATGCTCCACCTGCACCTCTGTTTACTCCACCTGCACCACCAGTTTATGAACCTCCTTCATACACTCTACCAGCCCCACCTACATATACTCCTCCAACATACGAACCTCCTGCATATGCTCCACCGGCCCCACCTGCAATTCCTCCTCCAGTATATGAGGCTCCTGTATACGCTCCACCAGCACCTCCTGTATATGCACCTCCCACATACGATGTACCCACGTATACTCCACCGGCTCCGCCAATGTACGAGGCTCCTTTGTACAATCCACCTGTGCCTGAATATGCTCCTCCTCCAGCGTATGCCACCTACGAAGCTCCTGCTTATCCGGTAAGTACTCTTTGCCTCCTTATTTTTTTCTGTCAGCTTGTTTTGTTTTGTCTTTTTTATCAGTTTGTGCTCAAATTTCCTATTAATAATCCTAGGATTTTTCAAAAATTTGTGAAATGGGCTCAAAATTTGTCTTCATATTTTTATTGTAAAGTATTTGTAAAGCTAAAAACACAGCTATTAAACATGTATTTGTGGCACACATCTCTTCAGTAACATATAAAAATACAAATATAAAACAGAACACAGTCTTTTAGACACCTATAGGAAACTAAATTTTTGAAGTCTCTTATATCTTTTATTTCCCATTTTACACAGTTTTTCTTTTCTTTTTTTTTGTAATATTAAGCTAATATTATCGGGAATGAGTTACTTTTTCTCTGGTTCTTTAAAAGTAAACTGTGATAAGACATTATATCTTTATTGTAGCCATAGAATTCTGAGTTCCTTTCCCATTCTTCCAGAAGATTCGAAAAATCATGAGCAAGATGATATAATTATTACCAGCATGCTAATTGTTACTTGTATTTCAAGATGTTAGTAGAGGTGATGGGAGGGGTTTCACTGATGATATCTTCTTTTGGGTAATTAAAATTAAAATTTACCATTTTTTAAACAAATTCAAGTTTAACAAATGATTTTGTAATATTTTGCGTGTAGTAGCCAAATGCAGCTATTTAATTGTGTTCAAAAGCCCTCATTGAAATCTGTTGCAATGAATTATTTGTTTATTGTGCTTCAGAGCTAAATAGGCTGCAACTCGTCTTTTTAAAGATGAAAAATTCTAGGAATATTTATCTGTTAGTAAAGGCGTCCTGTAGTGGCGAAATGGGTTTAATATCAGATTGGTAATAGGGGATTGGTAATTGGTAATTGGTAATAGGGGATCCAACATATAAACTCAGCTGGTAGCACCGCACTGTATGCCTCGGAATTTGATTCTGGTGGTGAGGCTAAGTGGAAACATTTTTATAGCCTACTAATCCAAAGCAGTAAAACACAAAGAAGAAAGGTTAGTAGAGACTAACAAAATTTTTGATTAGTTTCAAAGGCTCTGAGGTATTGCAAGAGTGTTTAATTTTCTGTTAGACATTCATTTTCCTGTTCAAACCACTTCAATAGAGAACAATAAATGCTCTTATTCAAACAGTTATTCCAATTAATTTTTACTAACTGCAGTAAGATCTGTTGAAAGTAAGGGAAAGTTAAGATTTTTTTCCCTTAATTTCAATGTGGTACTAGTTGAGCAGAAGCAGAAAATTGATATTACAAGAAATTGCTAAAAAACAATATCAACACTAGTTTGTTCCTGACTAAGTTTCGTCTCTGAATGTTATGTCTGTGTATCTTTCACCATATTCATTGAACAGATAGGAAAACTGCTTTCCTAGGCTTCCATCTTTTCCAATTTTAAAAATATTGCCTTAATTGTCCCCTCTTATATGTAAGTCGTAGACTGGAAATGAAAGTCGAACAGTGTTCAACCCAACAAAATACGAACCATTGGTGCTATAATAATGTGTAATTGGGGTTTCATCCGAGAATTTCTCCCGGGGCTTATATCGCAAACAAGGATATTACAAGCCTCTTTGATCATCCATGCGCCGTTACTGACTAGTAACCGACTGGTTACTGATGTTTAAAATAAGTTTCCAGGATGAGCAGTAAATTACTGCTCTATCTCGTAATCTCTTTGGTAAGACTCATACCGCATTTTCCATTGACAATTTGTATTTCGACTTCGCATTATGAGATAGTGAAAAGGATAACAAATGTAACAATACTAATTGAAAAAACAAATGCCGAATCGAACAATGTAAAAAAAATTGAAAATATGTCACAATATTTAAATAATTAGTAAGGTGAAAATTTACAACCCACTTTTTGTAAAAGTCAGGAAATTTATTTCAAATTTCGCTCATTTTTATTATTATAAATGACCCCTCCCCCCCCCCAAAAAAAAATACAATCTTAAGTTTTTTGCAGTTGTCTAGGAAAATAACATCAATATAGAGCCCCAAATTAAAAAAAAAGAAAACTAGTTGTATAATTGTTTTTAGTAAGAAGATTTCCATTTTCTACAGAAGCAAAGAATGCATGATTATTACAAGTTTTTGATTTTTTTCCTGTTTTCCGAAAAGATAAAATCTATATCCACGCTTTAGATTATAAAATCGAAGGAAAATGTAATTATCAGATTGAGAATTAAAATCGAAGATACAGTCGTAAATAGAAGTCAAATTTGACAATCAGATTCTCAATATGAGAGTTAGAATTGACGATCTAATCGGCCCTTAATCTTAGGATTGTGAGTTTTCACAAGTGTGGCTATTGTGTTGCTCGGGTATAAGTCAAAATATCTTCAATTTTAGTGAACGCCATCTTTTTAGGTACAAGTGGCTTGCACATTTCTTTTCATAGCTTATTAGTACATTGGTAATGAGAAAGAGTAAAATCTCTTACTCGCATACAATTAGAGTTGATGAGTAAAATTCAAAACTGTCTTGTTTAAATGGTACATACACAACACGGTTGAAAAATTCAAAAGATACTAGATGCTTTGTGACAATTTCAGTCAAGTTCATATTTAGAGTCATTCTCTCTTAAACACTTTTTTTAATTCTTCGAAGAGTTAGTAAAATTTATCATCATTTTATTTCATTTGGGTACTTTAGAAAAAAAAAATTATTTTTGCATTTGGAAATTCTGTTTTTGTTATTGCACCGCGTGTTCGCATAAATGTAATGGAAAAATACTAGTTTTGCAAATAAATTAAAAATTTTCTAACTGTATTAAGTAAATAATTTTATTCTTATTTACTACTGTAAAGTATATACCTTATTAATAACGACAAATTCGATAAAATCTACCAGTGAAAGATGGACGAAAAAGAACTGGCAAATATTATAACTATAGATATAGATGATAGCAAGTAAAAATACTGAAGGATCAGAATTCTTCTCAATGATGGCATTAAAAAGGGATAAACGTTAATTTAATCGTTGCGAAAAATGTTTGTGTCTACTAATTTAAAGCACAAAACTCATCGGCAAAAGTCAAATTGAGCATAAGAAATTATCGGAAAATTAGCAAAAATATTAATTGTAATAACAGATATTTATACAGGTAAGAGATAACTTAAATATAATGCCAGAATTGAAAGGATCAAGAATATTAAGTAATCCGATTTGTTAGACTGAACAGGAATATGCGTCAATACTTCGTTTAAAAAATGTATTTGCTCACAGCGCGAGCCTACGTGAGAGCCTCTCACATGCTGCTTTTAAAGCACATAATTCACCGGCAAAAGTGAAATTGAACATAATTGATTAACCAAAAAATAGACAAGTTATAATTATAATAAGAGGTACCTGCACTGTTGCTAGAAAACTTACTTACAATTACAAAAGAAAAAAGCTCATGAACAAGAACTAAAATAATTCGTATGTCTGAACAATGATAAGTCTCAATTATTTACTAAACAAATGTTTTGTTCTAATATACTACTTTAGACCATATATTTTACTGACAATATTCGAATTGAATACAACCTATTAGAAGTATGATTATGTTTATAGATATCTAAAGAAATAACTTAAAATAATTAACCAAAAACAAGGCTTATAATTATGAATTAGTTTAATTAGTTGGACAGAACGAGGATAGACATTTATTATTTATTGTGTTTGTTTTTATGCACTGCCATGTAGCACACAATTGACTGATAAAACTAAAATTGAATATAACCAATTGGGAAAAATACAAACAGCAAGTTTCTGAAACTAAAATTGAATATAACCAATTGGGAAAAAATACAGACAGTAAGTTTCTGATGAATATAAGGAAGAACTTGACGAATAAGGGATAAGAAAGTGGATGGACTAAAGGGAGATAACTACCACCTTATCGCTCAGTTTTAGGCAAACTCTGACAAATTATTTTTATTTTAGGCACCCCCTCCAGCATATGCACCCCCGGCGTATCCTGCTTACAACTGAAAATCTTCTAGGAATTACGTTTAAATATATACGTTTAAATAATTTACGTTTAAATAAGTCTGGTGCTTTTGCCTTTGTTAGACTTGATTTTATTTATTTGTGCATTAAACTTTTTGTACGCAAATCTGTGCTTATCTGCTTCTGAAATTAATAAGAAATTAAACTGGCGTAACATAGAAAATGTCAGGCAATGTTTAGTGGGATTTTGATCTGCATCCAAAGACTCTTTGTGCATCCAGTTTATCAAAAAGGCGTAACTGCGGTATCTTAAGAAGGGCTGGGATCATTAAGTTCAAAATCCCGCAACATGTTGAGGAGGATATTATAAAGCGGTTTGGGGGCAACCACCTTAAAACCAATGCTTTTTTTTTCGTCTCCAAAGACATCTAATCAGAAACGTTAATATCTTGTTCAAAATAGTAAAAAAGTAAACAAACTAAGCTTCCCTGAATAGCACATTCGGTGAAAAAACGTCACCGTTTCAGAGTTTACTGCAACAACATTTCCTTACCACTAAATAGTGAGTGCATGTTTTAAACTCAAAAATTAATATTATTAAGCATTTTTTATTAATATTAGTCAAAATTGCTCATAAGAAATTCTGCCCCTAAAATAAAGAAAGGGGCTACCATAGTAGTCCATCTTGCACTTTTTGTAATACAAATTGCTTATAATTCTGCCATATCCGTTGTTTTTGAACGAAACAAATAATAAAGAACTTAAGTTAATTTTAATTGAATTTTGAACAAATCCTGGTTCTTTATGTGAACATTAATCCTGAAATATAGATTTACGATTTATTTACTTAAATATGCTAAGGTATTTTAGTTATTATATGCATAGCTAGGCTACGGAATGTTTTTTTCACTTATGTACATTTTGTACATAAATTGCGTTATTTTTGATAGCAAAATATCCCCCAATAACCCCTATCAATATAATACAATTTGTTTTTTCTTTTTGCTGTAATTTTCCTCAAAATTTCGCTTAGTTGTATATTTAGGCCTATAAGCTCAAAAAACTCCAGCAACTTTATTTTTAGCCAACAATTAATCCCGAAAACCCTCATTCTAATGTAAAACATAAATTATAATTTTTTTTTGTTCTTCGCTTGAGATAATTTCTCTTTGAATTTTGTCCAGGTTTTAGGTTAATTCTATATTTAGCCCTATAAGTATTATAGTATAATAAGTATGAGTATAATACTTATTATATATATTATAGTAAATAATACTATAAGTATTATAAGTATAAGTATAAATTTGTCACATTTTTTCTTTAAAATTTTAGAAAACATTCCTGTGGGGCTTATCTCAATATCTTTGACATATATTCAAGGCAATAATGTTAACGAAACAAATTTTATCGGTGAAACGAAACTGAAGGCAGTTGTGGAAGAAGAATTTTTGTTTTTTTATTATTAGGATTGGTTAGAATCTACAAAAGCAAACATTTTAGAAATGATACTGTTATACGTATTCACATACTATCACTGTACCGCAAAACACTAACCTAGGAATGGTCCAGTTTCTCTAATGAGTTTACAAAATAAAAAATTAATTCACTAAGATTGACCACTTAAGAAGTACAGCGACCTGATTATTAGCTATTCTGAGCTTTTGTGTCTATGACAATCAAACTTGGATGGAAATCACGCTTCAAACCACTCAAAAAAAATTAACACGGTTACTATCATTTTTTCAAGAAAACTCGGTCCACTCTATTATTCTACTACTACTACTACTAATAACTCACTGCAGCACCTAGCCGCCTGAGGCCAACACAGCTACGCACACTCCTCCCCCAGCCTAATCTATTCAAGGCCTTCCTTTTTACACCCTCCCAGGAAATTCCCACTTCCTTTAAATCTTTATTTATGACATCCTCCCACCCCAGACGAGGACGACCTACTTTCCGTGTGGCCCCAGACGGTTGGCCAAAAAGGTAAATCTTCGGCAATCTGTCATCCTTCATCCACAGAACGTGGCCTAGCCATCTCAACCTTTCTTTCATTATAGCCTTAGAAAGTGGGGATGAACTAAACTTTTCGTACAACCTACTGTTTGAAATACGGTCAGTCAGCCGGGTACCCAGAACAATCCGTAGGCAATTTCTCTGGAAAACATCTAGTAAATTTTCGTCCACTTTTTGGAGCGCCCTTGCTTCAGAGCCATGTTTGACCACTGTCATAACTGTTGCTTCTGATATTCTAATCTTGGTTTGCAGACTTATCTTCCTATTCTTCCAAACTTTTCTTAACTGTGAAAAAACAATCGTAAAATATAAAAAAAATCAGTTATTTTAAGCTGACTTTTAAAGACGATTTTTTTATTAGGTTTTTCAGCTTTTTTTGGGGGGGGGAGGGGTGAATTAATAATCAACCACCATTAAAGGAAATGTTATCTTTTCAAATATTTTGATGATGGTCATATTACTTTGGACTTTCAAAGGACCTATTTCCTTGACGAGAAACTTGTCACATGAATTTTATTATCAAAAACATTTCTACGCGTTCGTGTTGGAAAAAATCAATCTTTGAAATAGATACTATGAACGGCAAAAACTCTAGAACCGATAAATCTAGAACTGATCTAGAGCGATCAAAGGAAAAGAGATGAGGCATTAGTTATCTACTTTTGCCATTGAATTTGAATCAAAGTATATGGCTTGTATTTTTCTACTCCGGATAAATGACTACTGTTCAAATTTTGTTTATTTTCGGTGATAATTTCGTGTTTGAAAAATCCATTTAAGAAAGAGATAACGCTTTCTGTTTTTGGTCCTAGGCTGTTTGGGAGCTAACTCTAAACTAATAAACTGATATTCAAATATCTTTATTTATTCAAAATTCCTAAATTAATCATGGGCCAGATGATTAATTTCGGTCTAGGGAAACTAAAAATTCTACCATCTAGAGGCTGTTCGCGGAGCCCAACCCTCACACTAAAATAATCATAAATTTCTTAAGTTGGCAACCCTTTATCAAACAATTCGTGGTAACAAACTATAGTAAGGAGCGATCCGGCTCAATAGTAACCAAAACTCTAAAAAACGGAATTGTGATACCAATACCTACATCAAAAGAATCATATTTTAATGCTGATTTAAAATTTATAAGATTCATCAAGTTTAGTCTTACCAATCAAAAGCTAAGAGCCTGAGAAAATTTGCCTTATTTTATAAAGTAGGGGGAACCACCCTCTAAAAGTCACAGAATCCTTAATAAAATCACACCATCAGATTCAACGTATCAGAGAACCCTACTGTAGAAGTTTCAAGCTCTTATCTACAAAAATGTGAAATTTTGTATCAAACAGTTCGTGGTAACGAACTGTAAATAAGGAGCGACCCGGCTCAATAGAAACCAAAACTCTAAAAAATAGAATTTTTATACCAATAGCTACATCAAAAAGAATCGCATTTCAATGCTGATTTTAAATATTTCAGTTTCGTCAAGTTTAGTCTTACGCACCAAAAGTTACGAGCCCAAGAAAATTTGTGTTATTTTAGAAAATAGGGGGAAACGCCCCCTAGAAGTCATAGAATCTTAACGAAAATTGCACCATCAGATTCAGCGTATCAGAGAACCCTACTGTAGAAGTTTCAAGCTCTTATCTACAAAAATGTGGAATTTTGTATTTTTTGCCAGAAGGCAGATCACGGATGCGTGTTTATTTATTTATTTTTTTTTTTTTTTCCAGGGGTGATCGTATCGACCCAGCTGTCGTAGAATGTTGCGAGAGGGCTCATTCTAACGGAAATGAAAAGTTCTAGTGCCCTTTTAAAGTGACCGAAAAAATTGGAGGGCACCTAGGCCCCCTCCCACGCTAATTATTTTCCCAAAGTCAACGGATCAAAATTCTGAGATAGCCATTTTATTCAACGTAGTCAAAAAACCTTATAACTATGTCTTTGGGGACGACTTACTCCTCTACAGTCCCCGTGGGAGGGGCTACAAGTTACAAACTTTGACCAGAGTTACATATAGTAATGGTTATTGGGAAGTGTACAGGTGTTTTCAGGAGGATTTTTTGGTTGGGGGGAGGGGTTGAAAAGAGGGGGATATACTGGGGGAACTTTCCATCGAGGAATTTGTCATGGGGGAAAAAAATTTCCATGAAGGGAGCGCAGGATTGACTAGCATTATTTAAAAAAAAACGAAAAAATAAATATGAAAAAGTTTTTTTCAGCTGGAAGTAAGGAGCAGCATTAAAACTTAAAACGAACAGAAATTATTACCCATATGAGGGGCTCACCTCCTCGTAATACCTCGCTCTTTACGCTAAAGTATTTTTAGTAATGTCAACTATTTATTCTACGGCTTTTGTGATTCAGGGGTCATTCTTAATGAATTGGGCCAAAATTTAAGATTTAGTGTAAAGAGAGAGGTACTGACGAGGGGGCGAACCCTCTCATATGTGTAATAAAAACATGAGAATAAAAAATTCTGTACGTAAGCTAGTTTATAAGTTATGTATATCTTTTACTAATAAAAAGATTCGTAAAAAATTTAAAGTTCTAGTTGCCTTTTTTGTTAACCAAAAAATTGGAGGGCAACTAGGCTTCCTCCCCCCCTCTTTTTTCTCAAAATTATTCGATCAAAATTATGAGAAAACCATTTTCTCAACTGAAAGTAAGGAGCGACATTAAAACTTAAAACGAGCAGAAATTACTTCATATATGAAAGGGGCTGCTTCCTCATCAACGCCCCGCTCTTTACGCTAAAGCTGTTTACTGTTTTAAAAAGAAGAGTTGAGAGAAAGAGTCAAACTTTAGCGTAAAGAGCGGGGCGTTGATGAGGAAGCAGCCCCTTTCATATATGAAGTAATTTCTGTTCGTTTTAAGTTTTAATGTCGCTCCTTACTTTCAGTTGAAAAAACTTGTTTTTTTATTTATTTTTAACAGAGGCGGGTCACGGATGCGTGTTTATCTGTTTGTTTGTTTCTTTTTTTGTTGTTTTTTTCCCAGGGGTGATCGTATCGAACCAGTGGTCCTAGAATGTTGCGAGAGTGCTCATTTTAACGGAAATGAAAAGTTTTAGTGCCCTTTTTAAGTCACCAGAATTTGGAGGGTACCTAGGCCCCCTCCCACGCTAATTATTCTCCCAAATTCACCGGATCAAAATTCTGAGATAGCCATTTTATTCAACATAGTCAAAAAACCTTATAACTATGTCTTTGGGGACGACTTACTCCCCCACAGTCACTGTGGGAGGGAATATAAGTTACAAACTTTGACCAGTGCTTACATATAGTAATGGTTATTGGAAAGTGTACAGACGTTCTCAGGGGAAATTTTTGGTTGGGGGGGAGGGTTGAGAAGAGGAAGATACGTTGGGGGAACTTTCTTTGGAGGAATTGTTCATGGGGGAAGAAAATTTACACGAACGGAGCACAGGATTTTCTAGCATTATTAAAAAAAAAAAAACAATGAAAAAATAAAAATGAAAATGTTTTTTTCAACTGAAAGTAAGGAGCACCATTAAAACTTAAAACGAGCAGAAATCATTATGTATATGAGGGGTTAACCTCCTCCTAAAACCTCGCTCTTTACACTAAAGTATTATATTAATTTCAACTATTTATTCTACGACCTTTGTTATTCAGGGGTCATTCTTAAGGATTTGGGACAAAATTTAAGCTTCAGTGTAAAGAGCGAGGTACTGCCGAGGGGGTGAGCCCCCTCACATACGTAATAAAAAAAATACGAATACAGAAGTTCATTACGTAAGCTAACTCGTAAGTTACGTATATCTTTTACTGATATAAACGTTCGTAAGAAATTAAAAGTTCTAGTTGCCTTTTTAAGTAACCAAAACATTGGAGGGCAACTAGGCCTCCTCCCTCGAACCTTTTTTTCTCAAAATCATTCGATCAAAACTATGAGAAAGCCAAATAGCCAAAAAAAATATGTAAATTTCATTTTAATTATTCATCTGCGGGGAGCCAAAGTTAAAACAAGCCTTAATTCAAAAACGTTCAGAAATTAAATAAAAAACAAGTTTTTTTTTACTGAAAGTAAGGAGCGACATTAAAACTTAAAACGAACAGAAATTACTTCGTATATGAAAAGGGTTGCTCCCTCCTCAACGTCCCACTCTTTACACTAAAATTTTTACTGTTTTAAAAAGTAGAGTTGAGAGAAAGAGTCAAACTTTAGCGTAAAGAGCGGGGCGTTGAGGAGGGAGCAGCCTCTTTCATATACGAAGTAATTTCTGTTCGTTGGAAGTTTTAATGTCGCTCCTTACTTTCAGTCAAAAAAAACTCGTTTTTTTTATTTGATAGCATATTTAAAAAGATGGTACTAATTGAACATTACAGTTTGCTTATAATGCAGTCCACAAGGCAATAATATGTAATAATAATTAATTATTATATACATCTCAAAACTCGAGATAAATATAGAAGAATCTAATCAATTGCTCGTATTGCAATTCAAGAAATAACTAAAAATTAAATGCCCTTTGCTTATCAAAAACGTTAAAATTTGTATTAATTAGCCATTTTAAGATTAACAATTAACTAATTTTCTGTCGTGATGATTAGCTTTTGGGGTGCTGTTTTAGATACAATTTGATATTTCCTAAAGATAAGCTGACTATTTTGCTTTTGAATTGATTTTAGATTATATACTAGCTATTATTATACATACCATTAGTTAACTTTTGGTGATTGTTGGCTTTTTGTACAAATTAATCACTATTCTCATAAATTCTATTTGTTTTATTGTAAAATTAATGAATGAAAGTAAATAGATATACACTGTGTCATTTTTGCATTTCCCTTGTTTTTTTTTGTTGTTTTTTTTTTTTTTCGAATTCAGTTTCTGGATGAGAATGCGACTAATAGCTTAAGAGAAATACAGCATCTCCAAGTTAGAATTGTAGTGCTGTGCCTATATCAGTTGCCTGGTAACGGAAGCTTGTAAGAATTCAGAAATATTATAAGAACTTGTCTATTTGCAAGTAACAAAAAGAAAATACTAAAGAATGTCTCGTCCTGTACCTAATTAAATGAAGTATATTGTGGGCTAAAGTAAAAAGATTGGGGCTGGAAAGAATTAGACTGGAACTGTCCGATTACAAGCTGAGGAAGGGTATGAAGAAGAGTACGAGCTTGATTCAGGTGTTCCATTTTTGTATTTTGAGTAGGAGCAACAAAGGAGAACTGATATCCTTGTGGAGCTTGCTTGATGATTGCACTGGGGTCAGACTGATTATTTGTATCAGATGTTTGTCGAGCAAGGGTAAAGATGGGAGCTATTTGCTGCTGATGAGGCACTGGCGCTGCTGCATGAACAGGTCCAACAACTGGAGCTACTAGGGTAGGGTTTAACACTGCTTTAAGATTAGGAATAGCATTTTCTAAGGTTCCTTGAATTCCGTTCTTGTCAGCATCAGGGCTAAAGTTTTCATCGGTACTAGGTAGGCTCATTGTTTCTTTGGCCTGTAAGAAAGGTTAAATTTTTGTTACTAGATACACGGTTTCAGGTCTGGATCAATGACATTTGAAATAATAAGATCTATGGGAATATTTTATTGTTGTGGAAAATACCCGTGCTACTGTTAACATATCTTTATGGTGAAACTAATTTGACCCGAACAGTCAACAAAGCTGTTTGAGCTCTTGAAAGTTCTTAGTAGCAGTAGTTCTTTTTTTGAAGCTAAAGCGCTGAAGTTCAATACTTATTATTTAGACCCACGGATAAAAAAAAATATATATATATATATTAAGTAATTCCTCTTTATTTCAGGTCCCTTTGGTTACTATATGCTAAATTTCCGAGAAAATTGATTGATATTTTAATATTTGTTTAATTAATTTTATGAAACTAAGTTTAATTATTAGCCTCCCCCTCTCTCTTGATAGATATGTCTGTGATTTGAGCGCATTTGGAATCAGACTACATTGTTTAATTTGCAAATGCTGCTTTTCACTGTATATTTTAAGATTATTCAGTTTATGATTATAAGAAACTTGTTTTTCTTACAATATAATTGGGGTTCTTTTTCGATTTATTTTATTAACATGAAAAAGAAAAAAGAAAAAAAAAGAAATAAAAAAATGTTTTGAAGATAATGTTCGAGCACTTTAAGATTTTATTCGAAGGCCCTAATTGAATGAACAATTAATACTGACCTGTCACTAAAAAAACAATTCAAAAAAACAAATATGAATCTTTGCAAAAAACATAATTCAAAACTTCTTTTTTTCTTCTTCGTTTTTTATCTAGTTACCTTGTAGGCTGAAGGAAATTGAATAAAATCTTTTAGTCTTTTTCGAAGTTTATATTTTGGAATGCTTTTACCCAAAGAAGCATTTAAACATTCCCTTTGTCACTGTAAGTTATTAAAATGCAAAAATTTAATAATGAAAGAGGCTTCTTTGAAAAGTTTGTAACTCCACTACTCTACTCCCTGCCATCAATTCTATATGAATAATACTCTGTTTTTATGTTTTGTGTCAGATCCAAATTACTGCTGCAAATAATACTTTTCCAATGTTTCATCTTCTTTAGATTCGAATTTGAATAATTGGTCAATTGACATTTTCTTGCTTGAAAGTCGAACAATCTTTTAGTTCAGAGATTTTTTCGGCACATATAATTGATAGTAATTGATGATTATAACTGATGTTTTTAGTTATTAGATTCCCGGTTTTAGATCTGGTACAAAGAAATTTGAAATAATAAGATGGATAAAATTATACAATTACGATAGTACAATTAGCCATTGCTATGATATTATCGATATACTCATTTGTAACCTTTATATTTGTAACATTTTCAAGTTAGTTGAACTTCACCCTCAACACTTCCAGAAATCGTCATCTTACTACCCTTAGCGTTAGCAGTAGTTTCTATAGAAATAGTAGTTGGAGTAGCTATAGTAGTACTAGCAGGGCTGATAGTAGTAATTGTAGCGCTATGCACATATTCCCTTTTGGTCAGTTGATCATCCTCTAAAGCAGTCTCTTAAAGTTCCGAGATAATGAAATAAACATCTGAGGAAATGCTGAGGGGAAATTTGAGTGAAATCAAAACATGCTTATATGCAAACAAATTGCAAAAAGGGCGTATCAGTAATATTTTCGGAACGGCTTATCATATCAAGTGAAACTTCCGTGGCGTAAAAAGTTCATGTTTCAGGATGAAACTTTTGGGTATAAAGTTCACACGTGCTGAGAATGCTCAGATGGAAAGATCAATTGACCAAAAGGCAATTTGTCCACGCTACTAATAATACTACTACCACTTTTACTTTTAATACCATACTGCTACTACTACTCCAACTACTACTTTTATTACAGCTATTTGCAATGCTAAGAGGGTTAAGATGAAAATTCCAGGAAGTATGGAGGGGAAAGTTAAGTAAAAACACAAGAGGGATATGTGCCACCATTTTTTAACTAACACAAATGACTGGAAGTTTGTATTCCATACCTGGCGAAGCCAAGTAGTAAGTAAATTAGGAAGAACAAATTTGTAGCCAGAAAATAATCCCCTAGAGTTACTCCTATCTTCAACTACATATGTGAAGTTATTTCCTGTTGGCAATATATGTACACTATTAAAGTAGTTTAACAAAATTTTTCACCATAAATCTCGCATTCTTACGCATGTCGCATTAATATGCACACAGGCTATATGTTCAGTATAAATAACTGATCGTATTAGATTTGTAATTTTAATACTTGAGAATTACCTTGAAAGTACTATTTCCAGCTTCATAACCAAAGGTATATAAACCATCATCATTGACATGGTTAATTTGCTTCAATATTTGAGCCTGATTTGTTGATGTGCGTGATTCTTCACGAGCACTTGGTGGAGCACACAGAGCAAGGGCCATAATACCTGACAGGTATAACTGAAATTGAATTTGTCATTTATATAATAATTCACGCAGTGAGAAATATACCGGTAAGTACACTAAATAGCTAGCTTTCATATCAGTGGTTCGTGGCTTACATTTTCATTAATTATATTATAAAATGAAAAAAAATTGTATTTATAAAATTTTTACTGTATCAAATATTTATTAAAATGACTATTTCAATTGATATCAAGGAGGAAAATATTCTTATTTTTCAGAATCTATAATATTGAATGGGCAGGGTGAGGAAGCTCCTTGGATGCGTCCTTCAGTCGCTTCATTATTGACCATTAGCTTTATAGCGTGTTTGCCATATTCATATGGAACATGTGGAGAGGGAGGGGTTGAAGTTGCCATAAATCATGACAAACTTGACAACTTTAATAGTGATAGAAGGCTGATAGATCTAATTATTTTGAATTTCATGAAAATATTTATTTTTATCTACAACTTCTCAATAATAAGCGGAAAATTTACCTTACCGACTTTTGACATTTATGATAAAGTTGCAAATATCATGCAACTTATCATGTCATGAAGTATCAAATTTTGAGGGAGGTAGGGAGTCAAATCTTAATTAATTAAATTTCCTACTTTATCACAAATTCCTTTTTATTTTAATGCCATTGCCTAGGTTGTACAATTTGTTTTTTAAATATAAGTTTAAAATAAAATAAATATAATTCTATAAAAACCATACCTATCTTTGGTCTAATGATCCTTTTGCTTTAACACAAATTTTTCCTTTAGAAATAAAAGAGATAAGGATTTTAGATTAAAAATTTTTACTTTGGTGTCACTTCGTGTCGCATAAAAATTTCTTTACATTTTCAAACTATAGGATGTACTCGGACTGTTTGATCATTAGTTTAACCCCTATCTTACTTGCATTGTCAAGTGAAATTACTACGAACTTACATTTCGTATTATGCTTTTTCAATGTCCTTGTAGTATAAAAAAAAAAATGTGTATTTCCCAGATTTTTTCCAGATTCATTGCTTACAAATGACATTGTTCGTGTGATTATTAGTTCTGAGAACAACTTACAAGCGTTTTGGGCATTTTCTTTGACATAAATTGCAACACAGTAGTTAAATTACTGATTTCTCCAAGGAATATACAGTCTGCTATATAGTAATTTGCCTTCACTTTTCCAGTATATGAGGGACTCCAGGTTTCGTTGAGGTAGGTTTCATCTTCCTTTGTTCTCATCAGTTTCTTGACACACACATCTGTTCAGAGATGTGGTTAGATTAAAGACACACCCTTATCCGCTAATCTGTTGATATAATGATTGGGTAATAACAGTTTTACTTACCGCAAATAATTTAATAAGCAAACTTGTTCTGATATTTAAATTATTCTTCCTTTTTTACCTGGATTATTGAAAACGTCCAAGGAACTTGGTTTGAAATAAGTGAAAACTGGTATATACTTCAAATAGACTTAAAAGTATTATTCCAAATCATTAAATTTCCACTGATCTAGAGCACAGCAAAGGCAACATAGTTTGTTTGTCCGGTTTTCCAATAAAATAATATTCATTATTTTTATTTAACATGAATTTATTTTTTTATGACTTTATAGATTAATAGCCATTCACTAAGAATTTTCTTGATTTTTGTATGCAATTCCAAAGAAGAATCTGCTAAAGAGAACTTTTCCAGGCATTAAGTGGTACTCCTCAAAATTAAAATGCAAGGAGTGAATTTCGGAAGAACAAAAAACTCAAAAACAAAGTTCCCAAAGTCCTCCATTATTTTTTTTTCTTCTACTGACAATTGTTAGCTTTTGACTTGTTTTCAGGATGGGGAACCTGTATTAAAGCCACTGTAGGGATGACAAAGTAAATTGCTGTTTTTAGAGGAGCGTAATAGCTATAACATTATTTTAGGCAATACAACTAAAAATCATTTTGAAAGCAGCCCTTTAAGGATGTAAAAAGGAACTCATCAACATCCACTGGGTTCTTTTGTGATTCGTGTTTTTCCTTGGTTTCTTCGTACGGAAGGAATGGTAACAGAAACTATAGAAATCTATCAGTTGATTGGAGACTAAAATCTCGATAGCCTTTTTTTAGAGGTAGATGGAAAAATTAAATAAGAACATTAAAAGTCAGTTAAAGTCAAACACTAAATCAATTCTGAAACAAAAGGAATTCCAAAAAGTGATCAAGTCAAACTTAAAAAGAATCGAAACTATAACAAACATAAGCAAAGCTTACATTCCAAAGCCTTTTCAAACCTTTTTAAAGCCTTTTTAGTTGGTTGTAACAAAGTCAGAATAAGGAAAAATACAGCTCAGTAGTAACTGAAACTCTAAGAAACGCTGCTTTCATAACAATACTTACACCAAAATAATCAAATCTCCATGCTGATTCAAAATATATTAAAAATAATATTACTCATCAAAATATAAGAGCCTAAGAAAATTTACCTAATTTTTGAAAAAGACAGGGAACATCCACAGCTATCAAGCTATTAAAGAGTTGGTGGTAACAAACTGTAAGTAAGGAGCGACTTGACTCAATATTAACCAAAAATCTAAAAAGGGAAATTTTAATGTTGATATACATATCAAAATTATCCACAGATCATGCTGATTAAATAAAAAAATAAGTTTTTTTTAACTGCAAGTAAGGGTAGAAATTAAAGCTTAAAATGAACAGAATTTATTCCGTATGTGAAAGGGGTTGTCCCCTCTTCAACGTCCCACTCTTTACGACAAAGTTTGACTCTTTGTCACAACTCTACCTTTTAAAACAATAAAAACTGTAGCGTGAAGAGTGAGGCATTGAGGAGGGGACAATCCATTTCATATAAGGAATAATTTCTGTTCATTTTAAGCTTTAATTTTGCTCCTTACTTGCAGTTAAAAAACTTGTTTTTTTACTTAATTTCTGAACATTTTTGGATTAATGCATGTTTTGATTTTGGCTCACCGCATAAGAACTGAAACGAAATTTGCATACTAATTTTTTTTCGGCTAAACGACTTTCTCATAGTTTTGATCGGACGATTTTGATTTAAAAAAAAGGTGTTGGGGATGAGGCCTAGTTACCCTCCAATTTTCGGCTGCTTGAAAATGCAACTAGAATTTATGATTTTTGTATTAACATTTTTGTTAGTAATAAATATAGGTAACTTACGAATTAACTTTCGTAAGGAACTTCTATATTTGTGTATTTTTATTATGTATATCAGGGGGTTCGCCCCCTTGTCAATACTTCGCTTTTTACACTAAAGCTTGGATTTTTTCCCAATTCCTTAGGAATAACCTCTGAATCACAAAGGCCGTAGAATAGATAGTTGACATTACTAAAAATTCTTAACCGTAAGGAGCAAGGTATTTTCGAGGACTTGAACCCCCTTATTTACGTAATATTTTCTGTTCGTTTTAAGTTTTAATGCTGCTCATTACTTCCAGTTGAATTTTTTATTTATTTATTTATTTCATCACTGTTTTTCTTAAATAATAAAAGAAAGTCCTGCACTCCCTTCATGGAAATTCTCTTCCCTCATGACAAATTCCACCATGGAATGAAACCTCCCATGTAACCCCATCCTCCCGACCCACCCCCACCACAACGCAAAAATGTCCCCCTGAAAAACGTCTGTGCACTTCATAAATATATTTAAACAATGGTCGAAGCTTGTAACTTGCACCCCCCCCCTGGGGCTGAGGATTAAGTTGTCCCCAAAGACATAGTTATTAGTTTTTTCAATAAAGTTGAACAGAATGGCTATCTCAAAATTTTATCCGGTGACTTTGGGAAAAAATGTACTTGGGAGGGGGCCTAGGTGCCATTCAATATTTGGTCACTTAAAAAGGTCACTAGAACTTTTAATAATCTTTAGAATGAACTCTCTTGCGATGTTTTAGGACCACTGGGTCGAAGGTTCACCCCTAGGAAAAGAAAATAAATAAACACGCATCCGTGATCTGTCTTCTGGGAGAAAAATCATCATTTTTGTAGATAGGAGCTTGAAACTTCTACAATAGGGTTCTCTGATACACTGAATCTGATAGTCTGATTTTTCTTAGATTCTATTACTTTTAGGGGGTGTTTCCCCCATTTTCTAAAATAAGACAATTTTTTTTAGGCTCGTAACTTTTGATGGGTAAGACTAAACTTGATGAAATTTATACATTTAAAATCAGTATTAAAATGCAATCCTTTGATGTAGATATTGGTATCAAGCTTCCCTTTTTAGAGTTTCGGTTACTATTTAGCCGGGTCGCTCCTTACTATAGTTCGTTACCACGAACCATTTGATTCTAAATATATAAAATCCGTTAAGTTTTGTGTCACCAATCAAAAGCTACGAGCCTGAGAAAATCTATAAGGTTTTCAAAAAGTAGGGGGGAGAGAAAAACCATCTAGAAGTCAATGGACATTAATGAAAATCACACAATCATATTCAGCGTATTCGAGAACCCTTTTGTAGTAAAAGTGTCCAGCTACCATATGCAAAAATGTGACATTGTGTGTTTTTTTTACCAGAAGAAAGATCACGGATGCGTTTTCATTTGCTTTTTTTTCAGAGATGATCACATCGAGGCAATAGTCTTTTCTCTGAACGGAAATTAAAAGTTTCAGTGCCCTTTTAAGTAACAACCTTTCTCTTTTCTTCAAAGTCGTTTGATCAAAATTAGAGACAGCCATTTTGTTCAACATACCTGAAAAATTCAGTAACTACGCCTTTGGGGATAAGACCTACCATAGCCCCTGGAGAAAGATCTGTAAGCGATGAAATATCCCCTTTGTTTACGAGTAGTATTTGTTAATTGGTAAGTATACAAACATTTTTTTGGAGGGGAGGCTGATTTTTCAAGGGAGGGCTTATTCATGGGGATAATTTCCCATGCTGAGAGAAATTCCCGAAGGGGAACTTTCCAGGAGAAATATTACGCTGGGGAACTTGAGAGAATCTCTCAATAAAATTCTGTTAGTTTGTCTTACTTTCTCTTTGCCATTTAGATATCTTCTGGGGGAACTGTCCAGGGGGTATTTTCAGCGTGTTTGAATTTCCGTGAAAAATTTCTATTGAAAAGGATATTTATGGGGTGATCGGGAAAACGATTAGAAATTGAAGTATTTTTCAAATGCAAGTTAGCTAAAGAAAATTTTTTCAGGCTGAATTGTCCGCGAAAAATTCACGGGGTAGAGAGATTTTTACCGAAGATTTAATTGTGAGAAGGAAATTTTACGGAAGAGTGGGCTATTTTACATTTGAGAAATTTTTTACGGAATAGTTCCCCGTGAGGTAAAAGAATTTTCAATGGAGGGTTAGCCATATTTATGGGCATTATTTAAAAAACGATCAGAAATTAAATAGCAAAACACCATTTTGTTTTAAAAAAGGAAGGAACAAGCTTAAAGCTCAAAACGAAATTATTCCATATATGAGGGGCTGCAACCTCAATACCTTTCAGTTGATGTTAAAGTTTAACTCTTTGTTCCAATTTTTTAAGAACGGCTCCTGTAACAAAAGGGCCGTTTATTAGAATAGGAAGTTTTTTTTTTTGAAAGTGCTAAAAGTCTTAGTTTAAAGAGCAAGATACTGAGGAGGGAGGTAGGCCCTTCGAATATGGAATAATGTTTATTTGTTTTGAGTTTTAAGGTTTAATAGGTTTTAAAGTTTCAAGTCGTCCGATAAAATTTTTGAGATGACCACTTTGTTCAGCATAATTGAAAGATCCAACAGTTATTTCTTTAGGGATAACTGGACCCCAGAGCCCATGGGAAAAGGGCTTTAATTTTCAAAATTTACCCATTGTTTGCGTATAGTATTTCTCGTTAGTAAGTATTCATATATTTTTTTTGGGGGGGGGGGTAATTTTATCCATTGGAGGATATTCTACGATGATATCTTTCTATGGGGAGAGAAGCTTATGGGTAATTTTCAAAATTTACCCATTGTTTGCGTATAGTATTTCTCGTTAGTAAGTGTTCATATTTTTTTTTGGGGGGGGGGTAATTTTATCCATTGGAGGATATTCTACGATGATATCTTTCTATGGGGAGAGAAGCTTATGGGTAATTTTCAAAATTTACCCATTGTTTGCGTATAGTATCTCTCGTTAGTAAGTATTCATATATTTTTTTTTGGGGGGGGGGTAATTTTATCCATTGGAGGATATTCTACGATGATATCTTTCTATGGGGAGAGAAGCTTATGGGTAATTTTCAAAATTTACCCATTGTTTGCGTATAGTATCTCTCGTTAGTAAGTATTCATATATTTTTTTTGGGGGGGGGGGGTAATTTTATCCATTGGAGGATATTCTACGATGATATCTTTCTATGGGGAGAGAAGCTTATGGGTAATTTTCAAAATTTACCCATTGTTTGCGTATAGTATTTCTCGTTAGTAAGTGTTCATATTTTTTTTTTTGGGGGGGGGGGTAATTTTATCCATTGGAGGATATTCTACGATGATATCTTTCTATTGGGAGAGAAGCTTATAGGACTGAGCTTTTCAGGACAGAATTTTATGAAAATTACTTTAATTAGTCTTACTTGGTCTATATCGACTAAATTTACCATGTGGAGATGTTCTGAGAAAACTTTTAGCGGGACTAAAATTGTCTAAAGGATTTTTCACGGGTTTTTTCCGCGGGAAAATTTCTACATATGGGAGTTTTCTGTAGGAGCAACTTTCCAATGGGGTTGGGGGGATTTCTGGGGAAGTTGTTTTACTTAGAGGGATTCCCGAAATGATTTTAAAAATGATCAGAAATTAAAGCATTTTCAAATGATAGTACCCTAAGGAGACTTTTAAGGCAAAATCGTCCGTAATTAACTTTCCTGGAGGATTTTTAGTGAACATGAATTGTCCGCAAGAAATTTTCTGGGGATGGGTGGAAGTATTTTGCGTCGCGGGAACTTTACATTGAAGAATTGTTTGTAGAGGGAGGGAATTTCTCATGGATAGGAGCTGGATTCCACGGCATTATTTGAAAACGATCAGAAACTAAATAACAAATTAAGTTTTTTCAACTGAAAGTAAGGAACAACATTGAAACATAAAATAAACATAAATAATTATAAGTTTGTGGGGGATTACTCCCACCCCCTCAATGCCTCAATCCTTACGCAAAAGTTTCTTAGAACTTTTGAAATGGCTTCTTATATTAATTAAACGACCCTCGTGTTTCAGGACTTCTTCTCAAAGAATTGGAACATAAGGTCAAACTTTAGTGTAAATAGCAAGGTATTGCGTAGGGGAAAACACCTCTTACATACCAAATAATTTATATTAGTTTCCAATTTTGATGTTGCTTGTTACTTTCAGCTGAAAAACTTGTTTTCAGCTGAAAAGGACAAAGAAGCTATTTTTTACTTCACTGAAAAAAAAAAATTTGTTTTTTGTTTTTACTTGTCATTTCTGTACAAAAGACTCTTTTGTACAGGTTTTTTGTTGTGGGGGGACTTCATTGTTACTAATTACTAGTTTCGGCGCAATGGTTCTCCTGTCCTCTTGTGTTTAACATTTTTCGAAGTTATTCCATTATTCATTCATTTCAATTTTTTGTTAATTAAAAGAGGGCCTTTCCGAAGCCAAGAGCGGGGGGTTAAAACAAAAAACCTGTACAAAAGAGTCTTTAAAACCGGGGGGTTTGGGGGGCGTCAGCCCCCCAACTGCCTCTCCTAATTCCTGTACGTTTTAAGGTTCGACTTTGGGACGCAGCCTCTTTAACTCTTTAAGAAAACGAAGTTTTTTTCATATTATATTACCATAGAAGCAACTAAACGAATTAATTTGAACATTTCAACGCTTGTTGAGGGGGGGGGGCTGATTCATTTTTTCTGTGTTCAAGGCTGTAAAATGGTGGTTTTTAGAATGGTTTCAGTGATTCAGGCTCAAGACTGAAAAGATTTTTAATCCGTTTATTTAAATAATATTCCATGCACTAATTGATTCAAAAGCACTTTAATTGTTTCCAAAATGTAAATTTCAAACCAAAGTTTTACTTTTTAGTGAGATAAATTAAAAAAAAAACTTTACAAATTTTTCTTTTTGATAACCAATAAGAAAAACTATATAAATTATAAACGAACAAAAATTAATTTTAAAAACAATTATTCTAAGCGAAGTTTTCTAAAGAAACGTGAAGAGTTTTATTAAGCCCATGAGGAGCAGGAGTATGCTAGCATAAATCAAATATAATCAATAAATAAAAATAATCAATAATCAAATATTCAATTGGATAAATCAAATAATCAAAGGATATATGAAATCCATAACAAACATAAATTATAATTATAATTAAGCCAAAATTAAAGCAAACAGAATCTCCTACAGATAGAACTAAGGCTGATACCCCATCTGCCTTTCAAAGACCTTAATGTCAGTTGCGCTTTACAGAAAACATAACACATTTTAACATTTTTATTTTTTTGACAAATAAATACAGATTGTGAGATTTCCCAAAATGAATGTGAAAATACATTAAATTGTCCATCTGCGTTTGACTAGCACCTTTCAGTAATCTTTGTTAATTTGGGGATTTTCTGTCTTTTTGTTGAGTAAGTAACTTTCTAGTCTTTAGAAAGCAGTGATTTTTACTATTAAAGCTATTACCACATATTACAGCTACTACTATTTCTAAAATTTATGCTACAATGACTACTGTACCCACTATTGCTACTCTACAACTTTTACTGCTGCAGCAACTATTACTAATCCAATTGCTTCTACTAATATTACAACTAATATAGCCAAAATCAATAATCGATTTATCCGACTATTCTTTCTATAAAAAACCTTATATAACCCAGGAAATTACTTACAACTCTTGCTTTGAAGGCGCTGCGAGGGTTGTCATCCTCAAAGACATTTATACTGGGCAAATAAATCATCTTGAACAAAATTGCTATCTCAAAATTATTTTTTGATATTATTGGGGAAACGATGGGTGGTGGGCGGAGTGGGGGGGTTGTTGTTTGCCCTCCAATGACTTTTGACTATTAAAACGGCACTAGTAATTCTGATATCCAATCCAATAAGCCCCCTTCGATGTTTATACGAGCACGCTTTCCATAAAAACCTTATATACCCCTGGGGATAGCTTGCAACCGTTATCCTGAAGACTGTGGGGGAGGGGGTCATCCTAAAAGACATAATTACTGGAATTTTTAACTACGCCGAGAAAAATGTCTATCTCAAAACTTCTACGGGATGTTTTTGGGGAAATGATGAGGGTGGGGGAGGGCTGGCTGCTATCCAATAATTGTTTGACTATCAAAAAGAGCATTAGAACGTTCAATTTCCAATGAAATGAGCCCCTTTCGAAGCTTCTATGACAACTCATTTCATACGAAGTCCTCTGGGAAAAAAAAATTATACATTGTGCCTACATCGCTCTTTACATTGGCTGCGCTGTTGCACTGCCTATGATGCCTCTTGTGATTTAGGCATTGGCTGGGACTCGGGTTAAAAACTTTAGAAACAGCGTGAGAGATACTTTGCATCTTCCCCTTTGAATGATGTGCTAATAACAATTGCCTGACGACGGAAGTTTTAAAAAATAATACAGAATCAATACAGTAGCTAGTCTATTTGCAAATACAAAAAAAAAACAATACAAAATAAGTTTCGTATCCCAGTCTCTAGTTAAATGAAGTAAACATAGGGCTAAACTGAAAAGATTGAGGCTGGAAAGAATGAGACTGGAACTGTCCGATTGCAAGTTGAGGAGCTGTCTTTGGTTGAGGGCGAGCTTGATTCAGTTGTTCAAGTTTGGCATTTTGAGCAGGAGCAACAAAGGAGAACGGAAATTCCTGTAAACTTTGATTGATGAATGTATTGGGATCAGACTGAGAACTTGAGGGAGATATTTGCCGAACAACAGTGTAGATAGGAACTATTCTCTGTTGTTGTGGCATAGGCACTGCTGTCGGAACAGGTGCTTTATCGGCAACTGGAGCTACTGGGGCAGCTACTGATGCCCCTTTGAGATTAGGAATAAGGTTCTGTAGGGCGTCTTGAAATCCATTCTCATCAACATCGGTGCTAAGGTCTTCTTCAGCGTTAGTTAGTTTTATTGCTTTTTTGGCCTGTAAAACAAAAGTCAAATTTTAATTTCTAGACATATAGTTTCAGACATAGTGTAAAATTTTTCTAAAAGTTCAAGGTAGCCTAACAAACTGTGATTAAGAAGCAACACGGCTAAACAGTAACTGAAACTCTAAAAATAGAGTTTTGATAACACTAGAATTGAATTTTTATGCCAATTCCAAATATATAAAGTTCACTAAATTTAATTCTACCCGTCAAAAGTAAAGGGCCTGAGAAATTTTTCTAACTTTTGAAAAAGGAGGAAAATAACCCCCAGAAGTCTCAAGGTTTTAATATAAAAGCCACTATTAGATTCAGTATATGAGCTAACCCTACTCAAGAGGTTTCAAGCTCTTATATACAAAAATTTGAAATTTTGCGTTTTTATTTATTTCTCGTAACTCTTAGTGCATTTGGTCTTACGAGGGACAAGGGCCCCCATAGAATAATTTCCATGGGGAACGGACACCAAAATAAAGGTAGTCGGTAGGGGAAAGGAAATATGTTTTAGGGCATAATTTCTTAGTAATATGTTAATTTTACATATATATATATATATATATATATATATATATATATATATATATATATATATATATATATATATATATATATATATATATATTCTCAAATAATAAGAGTATCCAACTATACATGGAAAATGAGCCAACGATCAGTAAAATAAACCATGAAGATTCCAGGTAAAGAAATTAATAAATACAAGTAATAATATATTTAGTTATTATACATTATTATATATTTCAATTTAATCTATTAAATCAAAAATCTAGAGTAAAAGAAAACTGAACTCTAACCAAAATTACGGAAAGCTTTATTATATTCCAAGATCGTAACAGGTGTAGACTTGTCTTTATGGAATGTCCTAAGCCGTATAATAGTCTACATAAGGAGTAGAGTTAGGAACTTAAAAACGGATTCCTAGAGGAAATCTAAGACTCTGATTGTATTCCTTCAAGCTTCATTTATCTGCCGTAGGCCAACAGATTTCCAAGATCTCAAAATCCATTAAAGTGGATTTTGCCAAGATCTTTCCATTTCTGAAAGCCCAAAGTCAAAACTCACCGTGCCTGCACTATGCAGGCATGGTGAGTGGGTAGGCGGCATAGATACCAACTTTTGATTTTATAATGGCCATGTAAAATGCATTTCTTTTATAACAGGATAATCCTTGGCCTCGAACTGAAATCTCTTTTATCTTTAGAAATTAAAAAAAAAGTACAGAATAGTGATTGTAAACTAAATTCAAACTTAAAATCCTGTCAAATTGACTCGCTTTATTAAGGCACTCTAACTCCATTGAATAAAATGAGCAGATTTCAGCAAAATTGCTTATCACAAGAGAATCTTATCAAATTATTCACGATTACGAACTATTTGATTATTAGAATGGAGTGACTTGGTTAATATTCACCTAAACTAAAAACATAATTTTTATTACAATACACACATCAAGAGAGTTGACTTTTACACTGACTGTAAATATGTAAATTAAGTTTATGGCTACCCACCAGAAGCTCCGAATCTGAGAAACTTTGTCTGATTCGTAAAAAAAAGGGGACACACCCCTAAAAAGTAAGTACTATTAGTAAAAATAGCTTTATAAGATTCACCGGTACTTGTATGACATAGCCCCTACCGCGGAAGGTGTTCATTCATTGACGCAGTATAGAATAGGTTTTTTGTTGGTTATTTTCAGCTTAATGTGAGACAAGACAAAGAAAAGTGACAGAATAGATGAAAAATATATAATTTAAGCTATATAGGGGGGGGATAAGAACACAATTCTTACTTCATAATATGTAGAGTAATATCTCCCCCTCCCTATGTGCAAATATATAGCCAAAATTTGTTTCTAAATTATTATATTTTTATCTGACTTAGGCATATTTCATTAGGATAGAGCGTCAGATAAACTTATATTAAAAGAGTATTAGGTAGGGGCTAATTAATACAAGTACCGATTTACCCTATTAAAGAATCCTTCCCTAGAGGTTTCAAGCTTCAATCTAAAAAACGTGGATATTGCACTTTTTTACATAAGGAAAATCGAGGATGTATGTTTATCTGTTATTTTCCCTGGAGGATCTTACCAAACCGACGGTCGTAAGAAATTGTGAGAGAGCTCATTCGAAAGTAGATCAAAAATTACTTTTTGAGTTACCGTAAGGATTGTACCACGGAAAAGTGTTTTCGGCCATTTTATGGAACCAGGATACAACATTTCCTCACAGAGAACCAATCTACAATCAATTTCAATTTCTGATAATCTAGTCAATTTAGAAGTATCACAAAACTATATTTCATGCTTCCCAGTTACAAAGGAAGTAATACCTAATGGTGGCAGTATTGGACTTAACTAAGATGATTTACTTAGTTTTTCTATGAAAGTACGGTTGGTGATGTGTAAGCATCTCAGCTATTATGATGGGAAGATTATTGTTTAGCTGGGGGCTTGGGATGATGCCTAAAAGGGTATATTTTAATGCCCAAGCTCCTAGCTTTCCATGAGCCTTGTATAAATGTAGAAAACTCTATGAACACAAATTTTTAAAGTATACTCAATTTTTGTTCAAAATTTTAATTACAATTCAACAATGTAATTTGTAAGCAGAAAAAAGAAAAGCAGGGTGGTAGGCTACTAGTTAATTTACAATTATTGATAAATGCATTTTAACAGCAATAAATAAGGTGTTTAAGGGGCCGCTACCCCATATTATATCCTGGTTAGGCCTGGGTATGGATTGGAAAACATTCAAAAATTTAATTTTGAAAAACTAGCTTTTCTTAACTGATAGTAAGAAGCGGCTCTTAGACCTATTTGAACAGAATTATTCTTCAATGAGGTGGGCTGTCTCGTCCTTATCTCCTTGTTCTTCACAAGAAGCTTTCCTGAAAAATAAGAGCCATTGAATTGGAATGAGAGAGTTTGTTAAAGTACTAAAAAACTTTAGCTAAGTGATTAAGGAATTGAGGTGGAGACAATCCCCCCCCAACATAAAGAATATTTTCAATTCGTTTTTAAGTTCTAAAATTGCTCCATACTTATTATTTGTTAAATTGTTATTGTTTGGTAAATGACGACTTATCAAACAGTTCGCGCTAACGAACTGTAGTAACCAAAAGTCTAAAAAATTGAATTTTGGTACCAATAGCTACATCAAAAGAATTAAATTTTAATGCTGATTTTAAATATATAAGTTTCATCAAGTTTAGTCTTACCCATCAAAAGTTACGAGCCTGAGAAAATTTGCGATATTTTAGAAAATAGGGGGAAACACCCCCTAAAAGTCATAGAATCTTAACGAAAATCACACCATCAGATTCAGCGTATCAGAGAACCCTGCTGTAGAAGTTTCAAGCTCCTATCTACAAAAATGTGGAATTTTATATTTTTTGCCAGAAGGCAGATCACGCATGCGTGTTTATTTGTTTTTTTGTTGTTTTTTTTTTCCCCAGGTGTGATCGTATCGACCCAGTTGTCCTAGAATGTTGCGAGAGGGCTCATTCTAACAGAAATGAAAAGTTCTAGTTCCCTTTTTAAGTGACCAAAAAAATGGAGGGCACCTAGGCCCCCTCCCACGCTAATTATTTTCCCAAAGTCAACGGATCAAAATTCTGATATAGCCATTTTATTCAGCGTAGTCGAAAAACCTTATGACTATGTCTTTGGGGACGACCTACTCCCCCACAGTCCCCGTGGGAGGGGTTACAAGTTCAAAACTTTGACCAGTGCTTACATATAGTAATGGTTATTGGGAAGTGTACAGGCATTTTCAGGAGGATTTTTGGTTGGAGGCAGGGGTTGAGAAGAGGGGAATATGCTGGGGGAACTTTCCATCGAGGAATTTGTCATGTCAAACACCCCCTAAAAGTCATAGAATCTTAACGAAAATCACACCATCAGATTCAGCGTATCAGAGAACCCTACTGTAGAAGTTTCAAGCTCCTATCTACAAAAATGTGGAATTTTATATTTTTTGCCAGAAGGCAGATCACGCATGCGTGTTTATTTGTTGTTTTTTTTTTTGTTTTTCTTTCCATGGGTGATCGTGTCGAACCAGTTGTCCTAGAATATTGCGAGAGGGCTCATTCTAACGGAAATGAAACGTTCTAATGCCCTTTTTAAGTGACCAAAAAAATTGCAGGGCACCTAGGCCCCCTCCCACGCTAATTATTTTCCCAAAGTCAACGGATCAAAATTCTGAGATAGCCATTTTATTCAGCGTAGTCGAAAAACCTTATAACTATGTCCTTGGGGACGACTTACTCCCCCCCAGTCCCGTAGGAGGGGTTACAAGTTCAAATACTTTGACCAGTGCTTACATATAGTAATGGTTATTGGGAAGTGTACAGGCGTTTTCATGAGGATTTTTTCGTTGGAGGCAGGGGTTGAGAAGAGGGGGATATGCTGGGGGAGCTTTCCATCGAGGAATTTGTCATGGGGGAAGAAAATTTCCATGAAGGGAGCGCAGGATTTACTAGCATTACTTAAAAAAAAACAATGAAAAAATAAATATGAAAAAGTTTTTTTTTTCAGCTGGAAGTAAGCAGCAGCATTAAAACTTAAAACGAAAAGAAATTATTACCTATATGAGGGGCTCACCTCCTCCTAATACCTCGCTCTTTACGCTAAAGTATTTTTAGTAATTTCAACTATTTATTCTGCGGCTTCGCTCTTTATGTACTTTAACGTCTTTTCATACAGAGGTCTGTTCAAGGAAATTTGATTATTGAAGCTAGTCCGATTTCCACCAACGATATATACCAAGCTTGAAAATTTTGGTTTCCTTTTTTAAGGTTTTTGAATTGTTTTAGGCGAATCCCTTGTCAAAACATCTACTCATCTTTTGTAATGTCTGTTTCGTGTTTTGGGCTTTCCTATTGACATTATATAACTAATTGCGATCAAGCCTGTAAGCTTAATCACGTAGCGAGTGGATTTTAGAGATAAAAAAAACTAATTTTTAAATTTTAAGGCATTTTTTTAGTCTGAATTAAAACATTAAAATCAATGCTGATATATATATATATATATATATATATATATATATATATATATATATATATATATATATATATAAATATATATATATATATATCTATATATATATATATATATATATATAAATATATGTATATATATATATATATATATATATATATATATATATATATATATATATATATATATATATATATATATATATATATATAAGGGGCGAGATTCCACCATCTTTTAACTAATAATTTTGACAAGGAATTGGTATTTTATACATGGAGAAGCCAGGAAGTAGGCTGATTAGGAAGATCATAACTAACCAATTTTGCTTGTAAAGATTTGTAGGACTATAGCCCAACTAGAATCTTCTTGACTTGTTCATATCTTCAAGTACGCACGTGATGTTATTTCATGTTAGCTGTATATATACAATAGTAAAGAAATTTAACAAAGCTTTTCCCCATAAGCCTTGTGTCCCCTCATGTGTCACATGGACCTACACGAACACTATATGTTCATCATTAGTAATTAATTGAGCTTAAATGACAAATTGAAAGCCAAAAAATTACCTTAAAAGAACCATCCCCAGCTTCATAACCAAAGGTATATGAACCATCATTACTGACTTGGTTGATTTGCTTCAGTATCGGAACTACAGTCGTTGATGTGCGTGAGTCGTCATAAGTGCCTAACGGAGCACAAATAGCAAGGCCAATAATGCATGAGACGTATATCTGAAATAAAAGTGTCATTCATGTGAAAAACTAACCGCTAATAATATTGAACATTTGGATTTCATAATACTGAATTTTCATCACTTTTTCAATAGGAAGATTCTAAAAAGAACAAAAAATTCTAAAAATTTCTAATTTTACAATTTCAGTAAAATAGAATAAGCCTATTGGAACCAGAGAACTAGGAAGAAAGTGAATATTTTTATTTTTTCCAATTTAAAATATTTTAAGGGTCAGGCAAGGGCGATCCCTGGGAGTGTTTTTGATTCGTTTCTCCGTTAGCCATTTTCTTTACAGCTTATTTGCTACACTCTTTTGGAACGAGTGAAGAGGGGTGGGGGTTATGCTACGATTCTACTGTATAATATACTATTTTAATTCATCTTGTACACGTTCTATTCAACTTGTTTCAGTACTGTGCATAAATTCCTAAATTTCAAAAAGATTACATAGAATGCAAAATGTATGAGGTTTACTTATTGAAACATTAAAAAATAGACTTCTCTCAAAAGGTTCAAAGGTAGGATGATAGGATCCGACCGGTTCTGACGCTGGGCTAAGTTGAGACGGAGAAGACAGAAATTGTTTATTGGTTTGAAGTTTCATGTGAACGTCGCAAGTTTAATAATTTCAATTAAAAGCAATATAAGACTGCTAAGTCAAAAAATTTTCAGTTTCATGAAAACTATTAAATTTGTATGTGCCATTTTTTAATGATCCAGGAATAACATATTTAGATGACTTTTTATGTATGTGCCAAATTTGCGCTTATCGTATAGCATATCATTCCATAGAGTGACAGATTTTGAGGGATATAGGGAGTAAAACCCATGTTTAATACCTGATTTTAGCAAAATCTGTTTTCTTTAATGCTATCGCAAAGTTGTGCAAAAGATCTTTGTTTGCATACATTTACCGATTAAACTTTCTCCGAAGTCTGCCATCTATTCGATTTCACTTTACATATTTTCTTTAAAAACGAACGAAATAAAGTTGTTGCATCAAAAACGCAATCTTTTTACGTATATGCTTTTGTTGTATAAAATATATTTCTACATTCTTCTACTAAATAATGTATCCGACTGTTTGACCTGGAATTTTCCCCTAGCCCAAAAGCAACATCCTAACAAAACAAAAACGAATTTAAATTTCTCACTTCATAGAACATACCACTTATCAATATGTCCAGCGTCTGTTTAACACAAAAATACATGTTGCATGATTTTGTTTTCAGATTCTTTGCTTACATATGACATTATTGGCGTGATTGTCGGTACTGGTTACTACTTACGATTTTTATAGGTATTCCCATATTGCAAGACAACAGTTAAACTACTGATTATTCCAAAAAATATCTACAATATTTTATAGCGAAAAATTTCAGGTTTTTTTTTCAGGGACGGCTCATCATCTTCCCTTCTGATTAGTCACGTAACGCAAGCATGAGTTCAGATCAATGACCACTCCCGATCTGCTAATCAAATGAGCTAATGATCCTGTAATCCGAAATCAATTGAATTAATACATTTCCACAAACTTTTGTAGATTAAAGAAAACAACACTTGACTTTTTTTCTTAAGTTAAAGTAAGGAAATTTTGAACAAGCTTATAACGACAAAAATTAATAAGACAGCAATCCTAAATTACTTATTTTTATTCCGTAAAATATATTCTCAATTGGTTTGCTTTTACTGTACCAAAACTCAGTGGCGCCATTTCGGAAAACCTTAGGGGGGGCCGAAAATCGATTTTGGGCCCCCATCCAGCCTTAAAAATTTTAGAATTTTCGAACATGCCTTTAGGTACCGTACTACCTTTGGGGTTCGCATTTTGCAGCTTATTTAGGGACCAAAAACAGTACCAAAATAGAACATTTACTGTATAAATCAGAAACTTACGTACAGTTACTTCAGCAATGGATATCTCCTTTGCTTCATTTTTGCGAAGTCGTCGATAAGCTTCTCAAAATTGAGCTCCTTCACTGCAGCTTTCTCAGAGAATATAAGCAGCAAATGCGAAAGTCGCTCGTTTTCCATCGTTGTCCGGAGGTAGTCCTTCACAAACGTCAACACAGAGAAAAAACGTTCATTTGAGCACGTTGTGAGCGGGAGTGTGAGGACTACCCTGACGACCTTAAGAAGCTCAGAATAAGCTTCTTTGAATCCTCCGAGGCGTTCGAAGACATCTAAAGCGTTTGCCGGTTTCTGTGGAAGCTGCGACACAAATGCACGAGCTATTAAAGCTTGACACTTCAGCTGCATAGTATCGATTCCCGCCTGATCGAAGTATGTCGCGATCACAAGAAGTAAATCTGAGTCCATAAAATCTTTGGATTTGGGGTTAAGGCAACGTGTGGCTTCTAGCACTGGCAGCTGGACAGAAAAACGCTCTTCAAACTCATTTAACACTCTGTCCAAAACCTCGTAGAACTCTCTGCGCATTTTGTCTTCCGTTGTTGTGTTTTCGGAGTCAATGTTGTGCTTTCCAATTGTTGTTGTCGTCAAATAGTCTCTTAGTCTTCCGGATATCTTCTGAACTCGTTTTGATTTAACAGGTATGGCTGAAGAGAGAGCACTTGTTTCCGACAGATCAGCTCCGACATTAATGGCCATCTCTTTAGACTTGCCGTATAGGACACGAAAATACTCGTCATCACGCATTTTCCTCAGTTCGTTCTTTGTTGCACTGATTAAAGTGCAAGCTTCTGAGATGACCAGATCTGCTGCCTGTAGTTGTTCAGAAAGAGGGTTTATCACTGCCAGAACTTCGTGAATGACATGCAAACTGAATATGAAGGGAAACGACTCTAGCTGGTTCTTAAGGCCCGTAGCTTCTGCCGCTGCCTCCCTGTCAGAAGATTCTTGAACTACTGACAGAACTGCGAGTATGCAGTCATATCTAACCAGGATCTTAGCCACTGATCTATACCAGTAAGACCAACGTGTCACTACTGTCCTTTCAAGCGTTAGCACAGGCACATTGGCAGTTTTCTGGGCTTCGACGAACAACTGGTATCGAGTGTTGCTGTTGGAGACGAAACTGTAAACTGTTTGCAAAACTTAAAATACTGATGAAATGCTTTGTATTTTCTGCATACAATCGCCAATGACAAGGTTAAGTCTATGGGAATGACAGTGTGTGTACACCGCTTGTGGTGCTTTTTCCCAGAGACGGGCCTGTACTCCTGAAAAGTGTCCGCTCATTACACTGGCCCCGTCATAGCACTGTCCAACACACTTTGACCAGTCAAGGCCGATACCCTTTATTTCGTTGTAAATGAAGTCGGCCAAACTCTCAGCGTCAACCTTGCGCATGTGGTAGCAACCTATGGCCCTTTCTTTGATTTTCAGGTCATGAACATAGCGCACTAAGATCGCGAGTTGTTCCTTTTTCGAGAGGTCTTTTGTCTCGTCAGCAAGAACGGCAAAATATTTTGCTTCTCTGACTTCTTTCGCGATAGAACTTTTGATTTCATTTCCTATGACCTCAATGTAGTCGTTTTGGTACTCGTGTGACATGTAATGGCCATAGGCCTTACGAGAGTTTTTCATCAAGTCCGGGTTGATTTCTGTTAAAAGATGTACTGTCTCTACGAAATTCCCTTGATTGGCACTAGACTCCCCTTCATCATGGCCACGAAACGCAAGACCTTGCCGTCCAAGTAATGCTGTAGTTTTTAGTAGAGCTTTTACGTACTGTCTATTCTCTAGTATTTCCTTTTCGCGTTCTTTGGAGAGGCATGACGCAACAGATTCGGCCACCTCCGTCTCAACAGCTTTAAACTGAGTCAAAGAAATGGTACATGCTTTGTGTCGGTCGCTGTTTTCGTGCTGCCGTATCAGTTCAGAAATGTCTTTCCACTTTCTAAATTCTACGTCAATGAATGCTCTAGCTCCATACCTTTCGCCTGATCTTAGCGAGGATCCACTGAAATGTCGGCAATTGAAACAGAACACCGAGTCCTGTTCTTTCGAATATTCGAGCCATGGGTATGCCAAGAAATAGGAGCTGTTAAATTTTCGTGTGCGATTCCCGATGGTAGTGGCGGGATAGTCAGTCAAAACTGGTTGGCAGGGGTTATCATACGGGTTCACGGACAAATCGGTACTGATCGTTCTGGAAGCCATTTCCTCCGTTTGTGGTTCGCGCAGGTTTGTCTCCTCAGAAATGTGTCTCACGTCCAGGGTCTGCTCGTTTGTCGGTAAAACTTCGGTTGCCGATGGGTTGTCCCTTGACGTCCCAGCATCACTATCCTACAGAGTAATCAAGTTTTAATTAAAAACAAATTAAAAGTGATGTCCCAGTTACTTCTTTTACCAGTACTTCACCGATAGTTATATTTCTAGTTTACTAAATACTCGACAAAATTTGCAACTTGGATGTGTCCTCTTGTAAATTATTAAGTTTCATCCAGATGGGATAGTTATTCGAAGTATCAAAGAATAGGTCACTGAGTATTCTTTTTTTATGGCACTTGCCCTTCGGCCAAGTGCCATATAGCGATCGCAATTTCTGTCCGTCCGTCGGTCTGTCCAGGTTTTGCTAGTTCGGGCACTTCCACATACGCTAGGACGATGAAACTTGGCAGGCATATCAGGGACCCCAAATGATTAAGTTGGAAATAGTCACTTCCCCGATCCGAGCATCGTGGGGGGAGTGGAGGGAGGGGGAATCCGGAATCTTGAGGTATTTGCAACTTTTGAACGGGTAATCGGATCTTAATGAAACTTGATATTTAGACCTCGTGTCTCAGACATCCCACTTCAAATCCGGACCGGATCCGGTGACTTTTGGGGGAGTTAGAGGGGGGACCGGAAATATTGGGAAACGCTTATAGACTGGAGGGATCGGGGTGAAACTTGGTCGGAAGAAGAGTCATAAGTCCTAGATACGTCATTAACATAACTGGACCGGATCCGGGCGCTGTGGGGGACTTGGGGGGGGGGTCCGGATTTCATATGAGCTCTTAGCTCTTGTTCATAGTGAGTTTACACATAAACTATTATTTTTATGATTATGCTAGTTTTAAAATTTAGTCCTTTTATATTAGTCCTATAGGTACTTTTTGGCATTCAGGCGTCATTATTGCCCAAATTATTATAATGATAAGTAGGTTGAAAGGCTAATTGAAATTGGATTAGTATAATAATATTTTGCTCTTGTATGTAGTCTAACCTATTTATTTGACTAGATCTTCTAAGGCTTTATTTCCATTTTTGAGACAGTTAGAAATCTACATTTTATTGGATCAAAGCCGTTACATGTGATTTTTGATGCTTGCCGTACATCGCGTAATTTGAGCTAAAACGATGAATCATGGAATGAATCTTTGACTCTGTTTACTTCACAGTATTTAGTTGAGGGTATTAGCGTTTTTGTCGAACAACTTTTTTAATATAAACTACAGAAATCACCCTTAGTTAATTATTATCTTCAAGGAACAGCTCTATTCCATTGGCAATAAAAGAGGAGATAAAAGAATCAAATAAAAGAATCAAAAGGAGATTAATCAAATAAAATAAAAGAGGAGATTAATTCAATACGGAATGTTTGAAAAGGCCATTCTGGCAATTTTACATATGCTGAGAACTCAAATGTGGGTTATGCTGAGAGCTCTTATTTAAAATTCCGACAAGATCTGTTGACATTGGGGGGTGGTGGAGGGGGAAACCGGAAATCTTGGAAAACGCTTAGAGTGGAGAAATTGGGATGAAACTTAGTGAGTAGAATAAACAAATGTTGTAGATACGTGATTGACGTAACCGTAATGGATCCGCTCTCTTTGGAGAAGTTAGGGGGTGGGATTCAGTGCTTTGGCGAGTTTGGTGCTTCTGGACGTGCTAGGACGATAAAAATTAGTGGGCGTGTCAGGGAGCTGCATAAATTGACTTGATAAAGTCGTTTTCTAGATTAGACCATCTGAGGGGCTAAAGGGAGAGGAAAAGTAAGAAAAAAATTAGGTATTTATAACTTACGAGTGGGTGATCGGATCTTAATGAATTTTGATATTTAGAAGGGCCTCGTGACTCACAGCTTTTATTTTAAATCTCAACTGGCATTAAGCCTCTGATTTTCTTTTTAAATCAATCTATTGATTCTTAGAATTTTGCTAGAGCTCATACCAAAGTGAACAGATCCGTTCCAATTATGTCAATCACGTATCTATAGCTTGTGCTTATTATTCCCATCAAGTTTCATCGTGATCCCCCCACACTAAGCGTTTTCAAAGTTTTTAGACCCCCCCCCCCAATTCCACCCCACTTTAATTACTCTGGATCCGGTCAGAACTTAAAGTAAGAGATCCGATTTAGGAGGTCCTTCTAAATATGAAATTTCATTAAGATCCGATCACTCCATCGTAAGTTAAAAATACCTAATTTTGTCTAATTTTTCAGAATTAACCCTCCCCCACCCAACTCCCCCAAATAGAGCAGATCCGTTCCGTTTATGTAAATCACGTATCTAGGACAACTGCTTATTTTTTCCACCAAGTTTCATACTGATCCCTCCACTCTAAGCGTTTTCCAAAATTTTAGGTCCCCCCTCCAACTCCCCCAAATGTCACCAAATCCGATCCAGATTTAAGATAACAGCTCTGAGACATGATATCCTTCTAAATATCAAATTTCATTAAGATTCGACCACCCGTTGGTAAGTTAGAAATACTTCATTTTTTCTATTTCTTCCGATTTGACCGCCCCCCCCCACTCCCCCCAGATGGTCGAATCAGGGAAACAATTTTTAATTTAATCTGGTCTATACGCCTGCCAAATTTCATCGTCTTAGCTTACCTAGAAATGCCTAAAGTAGCAAAACCGGGACCGACAGACCAACAGAATTTGCGATCACTATATGTCACTTGGTAGATATCAAGTGCCATAAGAATTAGGACGTGAATTGTACATAATTAACATAGAAAACAACACAAAATTTAGAGCAAGCAACAACAAAAAACATAATCAATTCAACTACGAAGCTATAATCAATTAGTTCGTGGTAACGAACTTCAAGTAAAAAGCGACGCGGCTCAATAGTAACCGAAACTCTAAAACACGGAATTTTGATAACTATAGATGCATCAAAAGAATCAGATTTGTACGCTAATTTCAAATATATAAGTTGTATCAAATTTAGTTTTACCCATCAAAAGTTACGAGCCTGAGAAAATTTGTCTTATGTCCGAAAAAAGGGAAAAACACCCCCCCCCCCCTGAAAGTAATATAACCTTAACAAAAATCTCACCATTTAATTCAGCGCATCACTGAACTTTACTGCAGGAGTTTCAAGCTCCTATCTGCTAAAATGAGGAATTTTGGATTTTTTTTTCTCAGAAGAAAGATCAAGGACGCGTGTTATTTTTTTTCCAGGGGTGATCGTATTGACCCAGTTGTCCTAGAATATCGCAAGCGGGCTCATTCAAAGGTAAATTAAAAGTTCTAGTGCCCTTTTTCAAATGACCAAAAATTTGGAGAGCAACTAGGCCCCATCCCACCCTCTTTTTACCCTAAGTCACCTGATCAAAATTTTGAAACAGCCATTTTGTTTAATATATTTGAAAAATCTAATAAATATGTCTTTAAAGATGTCTTAATTGTCCAAAGTCTCTGGGGGAAGGTGTTCAATTTGTGGACTTTGCCCTTTTTTATAAATAGTATAGGTAATTGCGAAGTATACATACGTTTTCAGTTTTTTTCTGGTGGAGGGGGCAGCTCGAGCAGAGGAGGTTATGTAGGAGGATCTTTCCATGGAGAAACTTTTCATAGGGGAGCTGAATTTTCGATCAAGGGGGCACTGGATTTCCAAGCATTATTAAAAAAAGAATAAGAAATTAAATGAAAAAAAAGTTTCTTCAACTAAAAGTAAGGAGCAGGATTGAAACTTAAAACGAAAAGAAATTATTACATATGAGAAGGTTCACCCTTTCGTCAATACCTCGCTCTTTACGCTAAAGTTTTTTTTTAGTACTTTCAAAAGAGATATTTATTCTAATCAAACGGCCTTTGAGATTCAGGAGTCATTCTTAAAGAATTGGAACCAAATTTGAACAGCGTAAAGAGCGAGTATTGACAAGGGGGTGAACCCCTTCATATACTTAAAAATTGCTATCCGTTTTGAGCTTTAATGTTTGTTCTTACATTCAGTTGAAAAAACATGTCTTTTTTATTTCATTCAATTAAGTCCAATGTGCTATTCAATTTTATGTTTTGTAGGTTTTTATAGGTTTTATAGGTTTCTGTGATACACTTCTTTATTTATTTTTTTGTTTATGTAGGATTACCTTGCAAAGCTATCATTCCCTTGATTCTATATTTTAACCTAGAATCAATAAACACAAAATATGATGCACGAGTACTGCTGTCGGGTGATTAAACACTTTTTGAAGCAAGGTAAACTGAAGCTAGCCATAGTAATTCATGCGGACGAAAACTTATTAGGTTTGAAATTTCTTATCTTTGTCGCTTTTTGTTCTATCTTTCCTCTTCAAAAGAAGAAACTCAACAAGATTTGTCTGAGCATTATCTTATAAACAGTTCTTGGTAACGAGCTGTAAGTAAGGAGCGACCCGGCTCAATAGTAACCGAAACTCTAAAAAACGGAATTTGATACCAATAGATATGTCAAAAGAACTAAACTTTTATGCTGATTTTAAATACATTTTGTTAAGTTTAGTCTTACCCTTCAAAGGTTACAAGCCTGAGAAATGTGCCGGATTTTCAAAAAATGGCTGAAACACCCTTAGAACTCATATAATCATAATAAAATCATACCATCAGATTCAGCGTATTAAGAGAACCCTATTGTAGAGGCTCCAAGCTCCTATCTGCAAAAATGTGGAATTTTGTACTTCATATTAGAAGAAAGATCACGGATGCGTGTTTATTTATTTATTTTTTTTGCCCAGGGGTGATCATATCGAACCAGTGGGCCAAGACATCGGGAGAGGGCTTATTCTAACGGAAATTCAAAGTTCTAGTGCCCTTTTTAAGTTACCAAAAAAATTGGAGGGCAACTAGGCCCCCTCCCACGCCATTTTTCCCCAAATTCCCCTGACCAAAAATCTGAGATAGCTATTTTGTTCAACATCGTTGAAAGGCCTAATAATAATGTCTTTGGAGATAACATGAAACCCCAGAGCTCTTGGGAAAAGGTCTTCAAGTTAAAAAATGTGACCATTGTTTACATATAGTATTTCTTATTCGGAAGCATGCATACATTTCTAGGGTGGGAAGGGGAGGACGATTTTTTGGGCTGGGGGACTTAGCTCGAGGAGAATTTTCCATGGAAAATGAATTTTCTAGGGGATGAACTTTTCAGGGGAAATTGTGTACTGGAAAAATTTTCCAGAATTCCTATACAAAATTTGTTTATATATCTTGCTTTCTATTTACTGGCTCAATTTCACGCTTGGAAGTGTTAAGGGTAATTGTCCCAGTAAATTTTAACCAGGATTGTATTGTTCAGAGGATGTTTCCAAGGGGGATTTCTCCGTGGAGGTGAAGCCAGATTTCCTGGCTTTATTTAAAAAATGATCAGAAATTAAATAGAAAAACAAGTTTTTTCAACTGAAATTAAGGAGCATTATTAAAACTTAAAAATAACAAGAATTATTACATATACGAGGGGGGTTGCCTCCTCCTCAACACTGCGCTCTTTATCCTAAAGTTTAAATTTTGTCCCAATTCTTTAAAAACGACTCCTCAAACACAAAGGGCGTTTTATTAAAACAGTAAGTAACTTTTTTACAAATGCTGAAAAACTTTAGCATGAAGAGCGGGGTGTAGAGGAGGGGGAAGACCCCTTCCTCTATGGGGGCACTGTGGGGGACTTGGGGGGGGGGTCCGGATTTCTGGCAATTCCGCGAAATCGGTACTTCCTGATGCAACAGGACGATGAAACTTGGCAGGCATATCAGGGACTCGAACAGACTAACTTGAGATTAGTCGTTTCCCCGATCCGACCATCGTGGGGGGAGTGGAGGGATGGGAATCCGGAAACTAGTGGCATGCATAACTTTTAAACGGGTGATCGGATTTCAATGAAACTTGGCAAGTGGAAAGAAATATCGTCTCAGATGTTCCATGTCAAGTCTGGATCTGATCCGATATTTGTGGGGGGGGGGGGGTGGAGGCGCCCACCGGGAAACTCGTGAAATACTTGTAGTCGAGGGATTGGATAGGGTACGCTCCGATTCCAGTCGAACTTGATGGACGGGAACCGGAGATGTCAAAGATGTGACTTTTATTTTTTCAAGTCGTGTTCGGCCACAGTAGGGGGCCGGGAAATTGTGTGGCTCGCATATGGGTCAAATGAGTGCAGCGATTTAAATGAGACTTGGAATGTAAAGTAAGCATATGCCCTAGATGACATATTTTACTGTCCGAACCAGATCCGACCACGGTCGGGGAGGGGGGGGGGATTTATTGAAAAATGCTGAGATTCGAGTGAAACTTGATAGGTGGTGAGACAAGATGCTCTAGATGATCCGTTCACGAGTGTCCGAGCCAGATTCGGCCGCGAAAGGGGCAGCTGGAAGGAGGTACCGGAAACCGTGTTGCACGTCTAGGGATTAAACGAATAGGTTTATTGTGCTGAAACTTGGAAGTTACAACAGTCATCTGCTCCAGATGATCCGAGGCGATGCCAGAAATGCACCGACTTGAGTGAAACTGCATATTCTATTTCTAGCTCCGAACCGCATTTTTGGGGTGGCGGGTGTGGTTTGTGACGGGCTCATCTCCTTTGTTGTACTGCCTACTCGTAACAAGTGCCATATGAGCTCGTAGCTCTTGTTCTGGTTTGTTCAGTAAGATTGGTCGACGAAACAAAATTTAAAATGTGGTAGATTTACTTACAGTCGGTTTGAAAAACGAAGCCAATCGTCGTTGCATCTTTATTTCTTCTTCTTTCCTTTGGGCTTTTATTTTCCTTTTTTTTGCACCACTCGCACCGGATGAACTCACGTTTCAATTATCCGATTTGAACTTGAACACAACTCAACACTGTTTCACGGTTCTTTATTTGATGAAGGGTAACGAGAAACTAAATACAAAACTGGAATGACACCCTGGTCTGGATACCCTCTTTTCCAGATGTTAGCCTACACATAAATGTGCCGACTGACGGGATTCATTAATCACTGGAGAGACTTCAATGTCACAGAAGTACTCCGAGCCCAGAAAGGACTTTACAAACCCCTGCCAAAAGGGTGACCATAAATTAATTAGGGAGAACGGCAAAAACAGGATACTTTCTTGAAATGCAATAATCGTCGAGTATCATGAATTTGCTATTTAGTAATAATTCACAGTAGAAATACGGTAAAAAAAGAGAAAAAAGTAGAACAAGGACGAATAAACAAAGAATTACGTGGTTGAAATTGGGCCCCTCCAGAAATCAGAGGGGGGGCCATGGCCCCCCTGCCCTCCCCCCCCCCAAATGGCGCCACTGCCAAAACTCCTATATTATTTCACGTTTTCAGTAAAGCACTAGTATTTTTATAATCCTAGAAATATAGGGAAGCTACCATTATCATTTATCAGTTTATTACCTACCATTTATCAGTATGCTCAGCTTCTGTTTAACACAAAAATACATGTTGCATGATTTTGTTTTCAGATTCGTTGCTTACATAGAACATTATTGGCGTGATTACTGGTACTGATTAATACTTACGAGTTTTGTAGCTGTTCCCATATTGCAAGACAACAGTTAAACTACTGATTATTCCAAAGAATATTTACGATGTTTTATAGTGAAAAATTTCAACGTGAAAAATTTCAGGTTTTTTTGTCAGGGACGGCTCATCATCCTCCCTTCGTATTAGTCACGTAACGCAAGCATGAGTTCAGATCAATGACCACTCCCGATCTGCTAATCAAATGAGCTAATGATCCTATAATCCGCAATCAATTGAATTAATATATTTCCGCCAACTTTTGTAGATTAAAGAAAAAACACTTGACTTTTTTTTCTCAAGTTAAAGTAAGGAAATTTCGAACAAGCTTATAACGACAAAGATTAATAAAACAGCAATCCTAAAATACTTTATTTTATTCCGTAAAAAGTGTTCTTAATTGGTTTGCTTTTACTGTACCAAAACTCTTATATTATTTTATGTTTTCAGTAAAGGGCTAGTATTTTTATAATCCTAGAAACATAGGGAAGCATAATTAGTTGGTTTATTTGTACTAGTTTTATTGAGTATATTAGATAGGCTGTGAAGTAATAATTTTTATTCATTTTAAGTTTTAACTTCATTCTTTACTTCCCTCGGAAAAACGTTGTTTAATTTTATATTAATAGAGGAGAAATTCAATATTATCATTAAAAATGCTAAATTTAAATACAATAGCTTCTCCATGGCGTAAGATAACCTTTTCAGGTATTGAACTTGCCAAAAATAGAGGTGATCCAACTAGCGAGTCTTAAAAAAATCGTGTCTACGCTCCAGCTGAAAAGCTGATCAGAAATTAATACTGTAAATATATGAGTTTGACAAACTTTAGACACACCTCTTAAGAAACTCCTGGAACTGACATTCACCATTATTTCAGTAAAGCGAAAGAGGTTTCATGCCTGATTGTCCATTTAGTTCCTGGTACACAACCTGAAGATCAGGAGGGGAACTTAGTAGCTATGACCTGTCAGCAGATTTCGCCATAGAGTGAAATGGCCGAGGGGACATCAGACTTTGACGTCTCATCCCCTCCTTGTCAGCAGCAAACGGATGATATTCCTCTCGAGCCGAAAAATGCCAAACCTGTATACGAGTAAACAGTCCCCGAATAATTTTGCCAGAACATCCCCTTCCTTTAGATCTTGTTAACTCTGCGAACGAAAAATTCCAAGCCCACTATTGAAAACTACATTAGAATGATACTGCAGCTAATTTCATATGGGAATTACATAAAAAAAAAACTAGTTTTTTAAGTGAAAGTAAGGAGCGACATTAAAACTTAAAACGAACAGAATGTTGGTTTATCTCTCTTTGTGCCAATAGCTCCTATCAGAAAAATTGTTTCAACTTAAATAGTTAATGTAAATTGTTTCGGCTCAATAATTTCTACAAAAGTTGGATATATATTGCGAATTAGCAACCTTTTAGCTGAAAAACAGTCTGTATTTTCTTTTTTTTCTTTTTTTTTATAGGTAACTTAATATGTGGGTCAGTACTATTACTACTTTTGCACACCTCTGCAGTCCCTCTGTCAACCTTATCATCAGTCAACGAAGATGGGGAGGTATGTCTATTTTATTTTTTCGGGTGTTCGGCTTTTTCAAACGTAATTCAGGCTCTTTACGAGTGTTGAAGTTGGCATAATATTACAAGTGCAAATATTATCCTTTGTAAATTTGGCTTGTCTGTTGTTTCAAAGAGATATTTTAGAACTTAAATTTCATCTCATTTACTCGGCTTTTTTCAAAGTGATCTGAATTACTGATTCTTTAAAGAAATATTGAAATTTGAAATTTGCTTAGGTTTTGACTCTGAATCTTTTTTTAATCACTAGCCTGAACCCTCTAGGCTATGTTTAATTTTTCAAAAGAAAATATAACAAAGGTAATTTGTCTTTAAATAGAGTATTTCTTTCTATATGTTTCTTTTATTTATTCATTGGAGGCCAAAAGAGAGTTTATTTTAACAATTTCAGAAACCTCTTCCTTAACAAGCTATTTCATGTCACGCTAATTAGACAAATTAAAAGCATGTACTGTTTGCGAGATCCCGCTATGGACTCTAAACTATAAATTATCTAATAACTGTAATATACTGTGCCCGATATAGATAATAGTTGTGCTACGAATCAAACGCGATTGATTCGTCAACCATAAAAAGCATATTCAGAAGTTAAGCATAGCCAGGGTTATATCCATGATTTCTTTCGGGGTGGGTTTTAATAAAAGATTTTTTCGACGAAAGAGGGGGGTTTACAAGAAATACTTTAAAAAACGCATCCAAAAATTATTTACATTCACTTTTGTCACGTTTTTATGAGTCAGACCAACATATCGAGAGGGGGGCTCAAACCCCCTAACCCCTGGATACGGTCTTGAGCAAAACCAATCGTTATACGCAACTGTATTCACAATAAGAGTTTGCCAAGGGGCGGGAATCTTCCGAATGGAATTTCTGGGTTGGTTGGAATTTCCGATAGGATGGTTTCTGAATTGTTTCTGAAAATATTCGAATCCAGTGTAATTCCAATGGAAGATCTGAAAATATCCAATTTGGAAGTCCAATTACATCATTTCTGAAAATATCCGATTCCTGTGTAGTTCTTGTGGAAGATAAGTTCTCATTTAAGATCTTGCGAGGTTTAATTATTCAGCCTCGATGAACGTAAATATTTCTTTATGAACTGGACCGGGCAATTTTTTAACTGCTTACCTTTTAATACAAAAATCAAGTGTACTTTTGTCTGTCCATTCATTTTTTCGTTCTGCTCGCTACATTTGCCCTAATCTACTCAAGACCAAAAAATTATTTTGTGATAATGGCTGTATACATCTAAAAACTGAATTTAAAGACTGCTGATACGCTAAAGCAGTATTTAACTTGATGAATCAATGAATGATTCACCAATTGACTGCATTTAAGAATGACTGCATGTGCAATCGTTTCATTAAAAGGTGCAATTCTTACCTCGTCGAGTTCAGCGACTCATTCTGTCCGGCGTAATCAAAAATATTCCAAGTTCAGTAACTGAATCATGCATCTACGTTCATTTTGGAAAAATACGGCCTCAAAGCGAGTTCAGTGGCCCTTGGATGGTGAAAATGCCATCTTTTAATACTTACCTCCTTCTTCCCCGAATAAGCCGGGCAGCCCAAGGGGGGATGCTCCCAGATCGAAAATCCATGTATGATTCTGGTTCAAACAATGTGCAACATTCCTATTTATTCTAATAGAAATCTAACTCTGAACAATGGGTGATTTTCATGATTCAGGGCCTTGCTCTTTGGGCTGAACTGAATGAATTAAAAATAAGCAGATTTACTGATCAGACAACTGCAATGAATACCTTGTTGTCATGGTAACAAGCATCCGAGGACCAAAGGTCCAAGCAGCCGACTCTAACGAGTGAAGTAAGCGGAGGGCAACAGTTGGCTATATTTGGGACAAGCGATAGCCGGAGATCCTCTATCAGTGCAGAAGACCAGACAAAGAGGATAACTAACATATAAGAGTTGGGTCTTTGGTGATTTAATGAGGGAAAACAGGAATTCATAACTGTTAGAGCCAGACACAATGTTGTATCTGGTGACTTCATTAAAAAAAAGTAGATACTTTCAAAGAATATCGGATAATTGACTTCATTAATCTAAAGTTCCACAGGATTAAACCTGAAAATTTTTGTTTCATTGTTTTGTTCTAGGAATTATTTCAAGTCGAAATCCAATCAGAAAAACGTCAGTAAAATTTAGGTTAAGAAAATCGAAAGATGGCTAGTTGAATTTAAGCTGGTGGTTCTACTGATGCCATAGCTGTGCCTTATTGCCCCCCCCCCCCATTTTAAAAGTGAAGACAAGAATGCAAGAGTCTATCTTCTGCTGAAAAAATAACAAAACCGCACACCGGTAGATGGTGCTGGTTTTTTTTTTCGACACTAGCACCAGTTTTTATCTTGCAAGTTTCCCATTGTTGGGAAATTAACCAAACACTTGAAAAACAAGGTTGTTAGTAAAACAAGTTTTACTACCCTAGGAATGACACATGGACGGATAATAGATAGAGATATCTATTAACAAATGAACTAGCATCATTTTTATACAATCCTAACAAGGGAGGGGGGATTAACACCAGAATTGTCCCTTACTCAACTGGACTATCTGTCTTGGCTTTTCCTACAATTAGCCATGACTTGACGCCCACAACTATTCAAATGTAGTTCAAAGATAACAAACAAATATTATTTCAATAAGAGCGGCACACTTATTGCCGCCACTCACGCGTGCCATTTAACCAAACACTTGGAAAACTATAGGCTCTATGACTATTTTAGCTCTATGACTATCTACCTTAGCTGTATGGCCCTATGAATGACGCATGGACGGACAACAGATTGACATATATACTAACAAATGAGCTAACATCATTTTTATACAATCCTAATAAGGGGAGGGGGGTTAATGCCGGAAGTGCCCCTCACTCAATTGGACTATTTGTGTTACTTTTTCTACAATTAGCCATGCCTTGATGCCCACAACTATTTGATTTTGGTTCAAAATTTCCCTCTTTGCTGGTGACTGCCGAAGGGTGTTCGACAAGTTCAACAGCCTTAAGTGAGTGACGGATGGCAATACAAGCCGGCTAAGCTGACATTCGGCTTTTAGCCAATAAAGCCAAGTTGGCTATCCACTAATTCATTCGACGTAAACCTGGAAATTCAGAATAAATTTTTCCTGCGTAATTCATATTTTAAATTAGTGAATTTTCTTCCTTTCCCTCTTCCTTCTTTGAATACACTATTGTGTAAAGCTCTTTTTTACTATTTTGAACATTCTATTTATGCAACTTTTTTTTTACTAAACTTCTTAAAAACTTTGTCCCCTTAATTATGGAAAAACTTAATAAACAATCCTAGTAGTTTCTTTTTTTTTGTTATTTTTATCATTTCCTTCCTTTACCTTCTCTTTGCGTTTTTACAGATCATTTTAATCGCTTTATATATTCTACTATTCTAATGGTTTTTAATCTTTTGATATGTTGATTTATGCATTTAACTTTTATTTTCTCACCAATCTTGTCATATTTGTTTTTGCTTTGTTGTGTTTGTTTTTATGTTTGAATTTGAAGTGAGAATTCGGCCCATCTGGGCTTGTAATAGCCATATTTTGAAAATCAGTCTTGATCTAAAGTAAAAAGGCCACTTGCCAAACATACAAATATTTGTTTATAGAGCAAGTTCTGTCCAAAACACCAAGGACCAAGTAGACCCGAGCTCTACTCAGGATTTACGTTACAGAAAAGTCAACATAGTAGCAACAAAATAAAGCTTCAGGGTGAGCAATTGATAAATTTAGAATAAAAATGATAAGCCTTTTCTGCAAAGTCTTTTAGGCTTGATCGAAGCTTTAATATTCATCTTCTTCCATTATTTTTAGTTTTAGAATAGGCTACTTAAGATGACCGGGATTATGAATTTTTACGATGGCTTATTTGAAAGCACTTGGCTAAGCGCAGGGGTGTAGCTCCAGCATTTTTATTAGTGGAGGGGGCAAGAGGGGTCCTGGCTAAGCTTGAAGTGACATACTTCAAGTTACGTAACTTATCCCCTAGGGTTGAAAATTATATACTTAGTCACCCTATAGCTTATAGAGCAAGGTTGAAATATTATAATACTGGATTAAGAAGCTAAAGTATCAAATTTTTTCCTTTGTGTAAACTATAGGCAAAGTTCGTGGCTTGCAGCTTTTCCCAAAAGGGACGGCAGGGGGCTAGGTCATCCTCAATGACATAGTTATTAGAATTTTCGACTATCCTGAAGAAAATGGTTATCACAAAGTTTTGATCGGACGACTTTGTAGAAAAAATAGCGTAAGAGAGGGGCTAGCTTTCCTCTTATATTTTGATCACTTAAAAAAGGCAATAGAAAATTCGATTTTGGATCAAATGAGCCGTGTTCCAATCTTCTACGATCACTGGTTTGATATGATCACCCTGGACAAAAATAAAATAAAAACAAATACGCATCCCTGATCTTTCTTCTGGCAAAAATGCAAAATTCCACATTTTTGCACATAAGAGCTTGAAACCTCTACATTAGTGTTCTCTGATATGTAGAATCTGATGGAGTGATTTTGGTAAAGATCACTTGATCTTTGGGGTTTTTTCACCCTTTTTCAAGAAATAGGGCAAATTTTATCAGGCTCGTAAATTTTGATGGGTACCAATATATTTGATGAACTTTACGTATTTTGAACGAACATCAGAATTCAATCCTTTTGATATGTCTATTGTCACCAAGACTCGGTTTCTTACGTTTTCGGTTACTATTGTGCCGCATCACTCCTTATGTTACAGTTCGCTACCATGAACTATTTGATATAAAAGATTTATTAATAAAACGTAAATCCAACATATCTCCAGACAAGAAAAGCAAAACAAAAAGATAAAAAAGAAAACAGAAGACAAAAGGCGTGAGGATAAAAGGAGGCCCTCCCAGCGTGATTGAAATCATTGTTCAAACTAAAATCCTTTATTATCATACGTCAGTTACTGAGAGTTTAATGAAGGTTTTCCATAATTCCTTTTCTTTCCTTTTTCTTGGAAGTAGTAATACTTCAAGAACTTTCCAAGTTGCTTTTCTTGGTACATGCATAAGTTGGGAGCGTGGGACAATCTTAAAAATTCTTAGAAAGATCACCAAAGCTTTAAAATATACTGAAAGAAACACTATTTTTTCTGACTTGTATAACGTCCTACAATTTTATGTTTCTGGACTACTAGAGGCTGAGATGAAGCAACCGCACTTCTATGGGCGTCATTTACTGCCTCAAAATTCGGGAATTTACATACTATTCTTTACTGAAACGAAATTTAACCTCTATCTTGACGGTGAAAATTAGTATTAGGATCATGTTATGCATTTTAGCTTCAATTCTGTTTGGTTTTTAGGCTCGTGAAGATTCTTTGATGGAGACCGCAGCGCCAATGAGGTCGGTAGCTATATCTGACTACAAGAGAGAAGCATATTATGGACCACCAGCCCCGCCTGTGTATGCTCCAAACTTGCCATTACCAGCTCCAAAATACTCTCCACCAGCTCCTGCACTTCCGATACCTGCTCCAGTATATACTCCACCAGCACCACCTCTATATGCCCCGCCAACACCCCCTGTGTACGCTCCACCACCACCACCGCCTGCTTACACTCCACCTGCACCACCTGCGTACATTCCACCACCACCACCTGCACCCCCTGTATATGCTGCACCAGCAGCTTCTAAGTATATTCCACCACCTCCACCTATACCCCCCGTGTATGCTCCACCAGCCCCTCCTAAATATGTTCCACCACCTCCACCTGTGCCCCCTATTTATACTCCACAAGCACCCCCTACATATATTCCACCACTACCACCTGCACCTCCCGTATATGCTCCACCTGCACCTCCTGTATATGCTCCACCTACACCTCCTGCATATGCTCCACCAGCACCACCTTCTCCTCCAGCCCTGGAAGCTCCTGTATATGCACCACCAGCACCTCCTACATATAATGTGCCACCCCCACTCTCTGCATACACTCCCCCACCATATGAGCCCCCTGTGTATGCTCCTTCCGCTCCAACATATGCTCCACCTGCACCTCTGTTTACTCCACCTGCACCACCAGTTTACGAACCTCCTTCATACACTCTACCAGCCCCACCTGCATATACCCCTCCAATGTACGAGCCTCCTGTATATGCTCCACCAGCCCCACCTGCAATTCCTCCTCCAGTATATGAGGCTCCTGCATACGCTCCACCAGCACCTCCTGTATATGCACCTCCCACATACGATGTACCCACGTATGCTCCGCCGGCTCCGCCAATGTACGAGGCTCCTTTGTACAATCCACCTGTGCCTGAATATGCTCCTCCCCCAGCGTATGCCACCTATGAAGCTCCTGCTTATCCGGTAAGTATTCTTTGCCTCCTTGTTTCTTCTGTCAGCTTGTTTTGTTTTGTCTTTATAATCAGCTTGTGCTCAAATTTCCAATCAATAATCCTAGGATTGTTCAAAATTTGTGAAACGGGCTCAAAATTTGTCTTCAAATTTTTATTGTAAAGATAGCTAGCTAAAAACACAGCTATTAAACATGTATTTGTGGCACACGTCTCGTCAGTAACATAAAAAAATACAAATATAAAACAGAACACGATCTTTTAGACATCTATAGGAAACTAATTTTTTAAAGTCTCCTATATTTTTTATATCCCATTTTACACAATTGTTTGTTTTTTTTTTGTAATATTAAGCTAGTATTATCGGGAATGAGTTACTTTTTCTCTGGTTCTTTTTAAGTAAACTGTGATGAAACATTATTTCTTTATTGTAGCCATAGAGATTTGAGTTCTCCTCCTATTCTTCCAGAGGATACGAAAAATCGTAAGCAAGATGATATAATTATTACCAGCATGCTAATTTTTACTTGTATTTCCAGATATTAGAAGAGGTAATGGGAGGGGTTTCGCTCATGATATGTTCTTTTGGGTATTTAAAATTAAAATCTACCATTTTGTAAACAGCTTGAAGCTTAACAATTGATCTTGTAACTTTTTGCGTGTAATAGCCAAATGCAGAAATTGAATTGCGTTCAAAAGCCTTTACTGAAATTTGTTGCAATGAATTATTTCTTTATTGTGCTTCAGGGCTCAATAAGCTGCAACTCATCCTTTTAAAGATTGACAATTCTAGGAATATTTATCTATTAGTAAAGGCGTCTTGTAGTGGGTTTGATATCAGATTGGTAAATTTTGGTGACCCAAAGTTGAAATTCAGCTGGTAGCACCACATTGTATGCCTCGGAATTTGAGTTTGGTGGTGAGGTTAAGTGGAAACATTTCCATGACCTACTAATCCAAACAAGTAAAACAAAAAGAAGAAATGTTAACAAAGACTAACCAAATTTTTGACGACTTTCAAAGGCTCTGAGGTTTTGCCAGAATGCTTAATTTTCTATAAGACATTCATTTTCAAGTTCAAACCACTTCAATAGAGAACAATAAATACTCTTATTCAAACATATTCCAATTAATTTTTGCTAACTGCAATTTTAATGTGGTACTAGTTGAGCAGAAGCAGAAAATTGATATTACAAGAAATTGCTAAAAAACAATATCAATACTAGTTTGTTTCTGACTAAGTTTCGTCTCTGAATGTTATGTCTGTGCATCTTTCATCATGTTCATTAAACAGATATGAAAATTGCTTTCCTAGGTTTCCATCTTTTTCAATTTTAAATTAATGCCTTAATTGTCCCCTCTTATTTGTCAGTCATAGATTGCAAATGAAAGTCGAACAGTGTTCAACCCAACAAAATACGAACCAATTATTGGTGCTATAATCGTTTGTAATAGGGGTTTCATCAGAGAATTTCTCTCGGGACTTGTATCACAAACAAGGATATTACAAACCTCTTTGATCGTCGATGCGGCGTTATTGACTAAAACCGACTAGTTACTAATGTCTAAAATAAGGTTCCAGGATAAGCAGTATATTACTGCTCTATTTCGTAATCTCTTTCGTAAGACTCATATGGCATTTTCCATTGAAAATTTGTGTTCCCAGTTATATGATAATGAAAAGGAAAACAAATTTTACAATACTAATTGAAAAAATGTCGAATCGAACAATATAAAGAATTGAAATTTTTCACAATATTTAAATAATTAGTAAGGGGAATATTTACAACCCACATTTTGTAAAATTCAGGAAATTTATCCCAAATTTTGCTCATTTTATTATTTTACATGACCCCTCCCCCTAAAAAAATACAATCTTAAGTGTTTTGCAGTTGTCTAGGAAAATAACATCAATATGGAACATCAGATTAAAAAAAGAGAACTAGATATAATATTTTTTTGTAAGGTGATTTCCATTTTCTACAGACGCAAAGAATAAATAATTATTGCAACTTTTGAATTTTCTCCTATATCCTGAAAAGATAAAATCCATTAACATGCTTTAGATTTTAAAACCAAAGTAAAGTGTGGTTATCAGATTGATACTCGAAATTGAGGATACGGTCTTAAATAGAAGCCAAAATTGACGATCAGGTTCCCAATATGAAAGTTAGAATTGACGATCTAATCGGCCCTTAATCTTAGGATTGTGAGTTTTCACAAGTGCGACTATAGTATGGCTCGGGTATAAGCCAAAATATCTCCAATTTTAGTGAACATTATCTTTCTAGGTACGAGTGGCTTGCACATTTCTTTTCTTAGCTTATTAGTACATTGGTAATGAGAAAGAGTAAAATCTCTTACTCGCATACAATTAGAGTTGATGAGTAAAATTCAAAGCTTTCTTGTTTAAATGGTACATACACAACACGGTTGAAAAATTCAAAAGATACTTTGTGACATTTTCGATCAAGTTCATATTTGAAGCCATTCTCTCTTAAACACTTTTTTTAATTCTTCGAAGAGTTAGTAAAATTTGACAAAATTTATTTCTATTGTGTACATTGGAAAAAAAAAACTATTTTTGAATTTTGGAAATTCCATTTTTATTATTTCGCCGCGTGTCCGCATAAAGGTAATGGAAAAAATACTAGGTTTGCAAATAAATTCAAAATTTTTTAACTATATTAAGTAAATGATCTTATTCTCATTTACTACTGTAAAATATAAGCCTTATTAATAACGGCAAATTTGATAAAATCTACCAGTAAAAGATGGACGAAAAAGAACTGGCAAATATTATAACTATAGATATAGATGATAGCAAGTAAAAACGCTGAAGGATCAGAATTCGTCTCAGTGATTGGATTAAAAAGGGATAAACGTTAATTCAATCACTGCAAAAATGTTTGTGCTTTCGTCTACTAATTTAAAGCACAAAACTTATTGGCAGAAGTCAAATTGAGCATAAGAAATTAGCGGAAAATTAGCAAAAATATTAATTGTAATAACAGATATTTAAACAGGTAACGGATAACTTAAATATAATAACAGAATTGAAAGGATGAACAATATTAATTAATCTGATTCGTCAGACTGAACAAGAATAAGCGTTAATACTTCGTTTAACAAAATGTTTTTGCTCTCAGTGCGAGCCTACGTGAGAGCCTCTCACATACTGATTTAAAGCACATAATTCGTCGGCAAAAGTGAAACTGAACATAATCCATCAACCAAAAACTATCAAAAGTCATAATTATTATAACAGGTGCCTACACTGATGCCAGAAGACTTAATTACAATTACAAAATAAGAAGGTTCATGAACAAAAATTAATATAATTCGTATGGCTGAACAATGATAAGCGTCAATTATTTACTAAACAAATGTTTTGCTCTAATATACTGCTTTAGACCATATAGTTCATTGACAATATTCGAACTAAACACAGCCTCTTACAAGTGTCATTATGTTTGTAGATATCTAAAGAAATAACTTAAAACAAATTAACCAAGGATAATGCTTATAAATTCGAATTAGTTTAATTAGTCGCACTGAACAGGGCTAAGCATTAATTATTTATTGTGTTCGTTTTTATGCACTGCCATATAGCACGTAATTGACTAATAAAACTAAATTGATTATAATCAATTGGGAAAAATACAAACAGTAAGTTTCTAATGAATATAAGGAAGAAGAATTGAACGAATAAAGGATTAGAAAGTGGATGAACTAAAGAGACATAACTGCCAACTTATTGCTCAGTTTCGAGCAAACTCTGACAAATTATTTTTATTTTAGGCACCCCCTCCAGCATATGCACCCCCCGCGTATCCTGCTTACAAATGAAAATCTTCTAGGAATTACGTTTGAATATAAGTCGGGTGCTTTTGCTTTTGTTAGACTTAATTTTATTTATTTGTGCATTAAACTTTTTGTACGCAAATCTCTGCTTATCTGCTTCTGAAATTAATAGGAAATTTAATTGGAGTAACATAGAAAATGTCAGGCAATTTTTAGCGGGATTTTGAACTGCATCAAAGGACACTCTGCACATCCAGTTTATCAAAAAGGCGTAACTGCGGTATCTTAAGAAGGACTGGGATCAGTAAGTTCAAAATCCCGCAGCATGTTGAGGACGATATTGAAAACTGGTTTGAGGGCAACCAACCCCAAACCCATGCTCTTTTTAGCTGGAAAAAGAGGAGGATATTGAAAAGTGGTTTGAGGGCAACCAACCCCTCAAAAACGTTAACATCTTGTTCAAAATAGTAAAAAGTAAACGAACTAAGCTCCCCTGATAGCAAATTTGGTTAGAAAATATTGCCGTTTAAAAGTTTACTGCAACAGCGTTTCCTTCCCACAAAATAGTGGGAGGTTATTTTTAAATTCAATAATTTATATTATTAAGTATTAGTCATTTATATTAGTCAAAATTGCACATAAAGAATTTTGCCCCTAAAATACAGAAAGGGGCTACCATAGTAGTCCATCTTTGACTTTTAGTAATACAAATTGCCTATAATTGTGCCACATCCGTTGTTTTTTAATGAAACAAATAACAATGAATAATTTATATTATTAATATTATTATTTGAATTAAATGAATTAATTTATATTAATATATAATTTAATAATGAACTTAAGTTAATTTTAATTGAATTTTGAAAATATCCTGGTTCTTTATGTGAACATTATTCCTGAAATGTAGATTTACGATTTATTTACATAGGAATGTAAGGTATTTTAGTTATTATATATTTTAGTTTTTACATGAATTGTGTTATACTCGATAACAGAATATCCCCCAATAACCCCTTTCAATGTAATCACAATTGTATTTTTTTCTTTTTGCTGTAATTTTCCTCAAAATTTCATTTAGCTGTATATTTAGGCCTATAAGCTCAAAAAACTCCAGCAAATTTTTTTAGCCAAGAATTAATTAAATCCCCCAAAATTCCTCCTTCTAATGCAACACATAAATTCTAATTTTCTTTGTTCTTCGCTTGAGATGATTTCTCTTTGAATTTTGTCCAGGTTCTAAATTAGTTCTATATTTAGCCCTATAAGTAGGTAGAATTTGTCAAATTTTTCTGAAAAGTTTTAGAAAAAATTCCTGCGGGTTTACGTCAATATCTTTGGCACGTGTTCAAGGCAATAATGTTAACGAACCAAATTTTATTGGTGAAACGAAACTGAAGGCAGTTGGGGAAGAAGAAATTTTGTTTTTTTAATTTCAGGATTGGTTAGAATTTACAAAAGCAAACATTTTAGAAATGATACTGTTATACGTATTCACATACTATCATTGTACCGCAAAACACTAACCTAGGAATGGTCCAGTTTCTCTAATGGGTTTACAACAAAAGATTAATTCATTACAATTGACCACTTAAGAAGTACAGTGACTTGATTATTACTTATTCTGAGTGTAATAAGATTGACGTTTTGTGTTTTTAATGGCAATTAAACTTAGATGGTAATCACGCTTCAAAACACTAAAAAAAAAAATTAACACAGTTACTATAATTTTTCCAAGAAAACTCGGTCCGCTCGATCATTCTACTACTACTACTACTAATAACTCACTGCAGCACCAAGCTGCCTGAGGCCAACACAGCTACGCACGCTCCTCTTCCAACCTAATCTATTCTAGGCCTCCCTCTTTTCACCCTCCGAGGAAATTCCCATTACTTTTAAATCTTTATTTATGACATCCTCCCACCCCAGACGAGGACGACCTGTTTTCCATGTGGCCCCAAACGGTAGGCCAAAAAGGACAATCTTCGCTAATCGGACATACTTCATCCGCAGAAAGTGGCCTAGCCATCTCAACCTTTCTTTGATTATAGCCCGAGAAAGCGGGATTGAACCACATTTTTCGTACAGCCTACTATTTGAAATACGGTCAGTTAGCCGGGTACCCAGAACATTCCGTATGCAATTTCTCTGGAAAACATCTAATAAATTTTCGTCCGCTTTTCGGAGCGCCCATGCTTCAGAGCCATATTTGAGCACTGCCATCACTGTTGCTTCCGATATTCTAATCTTGGTTTGCAGATATATTTTCTTATTCTTCCAAACTTTTTTTTAACTGTGAAAAAAACAAACATAAAATAAAAAAGTCAGTTATTTAAGCTGACTTTTAAAGACCAATTTTTCAGCTCTTTTTCATTACGATTTTTTCGTCAGGTTTTTCAGCTCTTTATTGGGGGGGGGGATTAATAATCAACCACCATCAAAAACAATGTTATCTTTTCAAAGATTTTTATGATGGTAATATTTTTTGGACTTTCAAAGGACCTATCTCCTTGACGAGAAACTTGTCACTTGAGTTTTATAATCAGAAACATTTTTATACATTCGTGTTGGAAAAAATTTGTCTTTGAAACAGATACTATTAACAGCAAAGTCTCTAAAATAATGCGATAAAAGGAAAAAAGATGTGGCATTAGTTATCTACTTTTGCCATTGAATTCAAGTGTATGGCTTGTTATTTCCTACTCCGGGTAAACGACTACTGTTCAATTTTTTTTTTCGGTGATGGTTTCGTGTTTGGAAAATTTATTTAAAAAAGAAGTAACGCTATCTGTTTTTGGTCCTAGGCATTTTGGGAGCTAACTCTAAACCAATATATTGATATTCAAATATCTTATGATTTAATTCATTCAATATTCCTAAATTAATCATGGGTCAAATGATTGATTTCGGTCTAGGGAAACTAAAAATTCTACGATATGGAGGCTGTTTGCGGAGCCCGAAGCTCACACTAAAATAATTAAAAATACTTAAGTTGGCAACCCTTTGTAATATATTTAAAAAGATGGTACTAATTTAACATTACAGTTTGCGTAAAAATGCAGTCCACAAGGTAATTATATGTAATAATAACTAATTATTATATACATCTCAAATTGAGATTAATATAGAATAATCTAGTCAATTGCTTGTATTGTAATTCAAGAAATAACCAAAAATTAATTAGCCATTTTAAGATTAGCAATTAACTAATTTTCATTAGTGATGATTTGCTTTTTGGGTGCTGTTTTAAGTCCAATCTGATATTCCTAAAGATAAGCTGACTATTTTGCATTTGAATTGATTTTAGATTATATATTAGCTATTATTATACAGACCATTAGTTAAATCTTGGGGTTTCTTGGCTTTTTGTACATATTAATCAATATTCTTATGAATTCTATTTTTATTGTTGTAAAACTAATGAATGAAAGTAAATAAATATACACTGTGTCATTTTTGCATTTCCCTTGCTTTTTTGTTTCCAATTCGGTTTCTGGATGAGAACACGACTAATAGTTCAAGAGAAATAGAGCATCTCCAAGTTAGAATTGTAGTGCTGTGCTTATATCAATTGCCTGATGACGGAAGCTTATAAAAAGTCAGAAATATTATAAGAACTTGTCTATTTGCAAGTAAAAAAAAAATTACCAAAGAATGTCTCGTTCTGTACCTAATTAAATGAAGTAAATTGTGGGCCAAAGTAAAAAGATTGTGGCTGGAAAGAATGAGACTGGAACTGTCCGATTGCAAGCTGGGGAAGGGTATGAAGTAGAGTACGAGCTTGATTCAGGTGTTCGATTTTTGTGTTTTGAGTAGGAGCAACAAAAGAGAACTGATATACTTGTGGATGTTGCTTGATGATTCCATTGGGGTCAGACTGATCGTTTGTATCAGATGTTTGTCGAGCATGGGTAAAGATAGGGGCTATTTGCTGCTGATGAGGCACTGGTGTTGCTGTATGAACAGGTGCAGCAACAACAACTGAAGCTACTAGGGTAGGGTTTGGTTCGTCCTGCTGATGAGGCACTAGTGCTGCTGCATGAACAGGTGAAGGAACGACAACTGGAGCTAATAGGGTAGGTTTTAATACTGCCATAAGATTAGGAATGATATTGTCTAAGGTTCCTTGAATTCCGTTCTTGTCAGCATCAGGACTGAAGTTTCCATCGGTGCTAGTTAGTTTCATTGTTTCTTTGGCCTGTAAGAAAGTCATATTTAGTTACTAGATACACGGCTTCAGATCTGGCGCAAAGACATTTGGAATAATAAGATCTATGAGAATATTTTAATATGGTGGAAAATACCCGTGCTACTGTTAACATATCTTTATGGTGAAACTAACTGACCCAAACAGACAACAAAGCTGTTTGAACTCTTGAAAGTTCTTAGTAGCAGTAGTTCTTTTTTTGGAGCTAAACTGCTGAAGTTCAATACTTATTATTTAGACCCACAGGTAAAAATGAAAGAAAATTGGATTTTATGCAGATTCCAAATATATTAATAAAAACAATGTATATTAAGTCATTCCACTTTGTTGGAGGTCCCTATGGTTACTAAATGCTAAACTTCCGAGAAAATTGATTGATATCATAATATTAGTTTAGCTAATTTTATGAAACTAACTTTAATTATTGGCCCTCCTCTCTCGTAATATATCCGTCTTGATGGGACTACCTTGTCAGCAAAGAGTAAATGAATAAAATCTTTTAGTCTTTTTTAAGTTTATATTTTGGAATGCATTTACCCCAAGAAGTAATTAAACATTCCCTTTGTCACTGTAAGTAATTAAAATGCAAAAATTTAATAATAAAGAGGCTTCTTTGAAAAGTTTGTAACACCACTCCTTTACTCCCTGCCCATGAATTCTATATTAATAATTCTCAGTTTTATATTTTATGTCAGATCCAAATAATACTTTTCCAATCTTTCATCTTCTCTAGATTTGAATTTGAATAATCGGTCAACTGACATTTTCTTGCTTGAAAGTCGAACAATCTTTTAGTTCAGAAATTTTTTTTGGCACATATAATTGATACTAATTGATGATTATACTTGATGCTTTCAGTTACTAGATTCACGGTTTCAGATCTGGTTCAAAGACATTTGAAATAATAAGACGTATGAGATTATACAATTATGACAATACAATTAGGCATTGCTATGATATTATCGATATACTCATTTGTAAGCAGTATATTTGTAACATTTTTAATTTAGTTGAACTTCACCCTCAACACTTCCGAAAATCGTCATCTTACTACCCTTAGCGTTAGTATTAGTTTTTATAGAAATAGTAATTGGAGCCGTTGTAGTACTAATAGTAGGACTGATAGTAGTAATTGTAGTGCCATGCACATATTCCCTTTTGGTCAGTTGATTTTTCCCTTTAAGCAGTCTGTTAAAGTTCCGGTACAATGAAATAAACATCTGAGGACATGCTGAGGGGAAATTTGAGTGAAATCAAAACATACTTATATGCAAACAAATTGCAAAAAGGGTGTATCAGCAATAGTTTCGGAACGGCTTATCAAACAGTTCGTGGTAACGAACTGTAGTAAGGAGCGACCCGGCTCAATAGTAACCAAAACTCTAAAAAATGGAATTTTGATACCAATAGCTACATCAAAAGAATCGCATTTTAATGCTGGTTTTAAATATATAAGTTTCATCAAGTTTAGTCTTACCCATCAAAAGTTACGAGCCTGAGAAAATTTGCGTTATTTTAGAAAATAGGGGGAAACGCCCCCTAAAAGTCATAGAATCTTAACGAAAATCACACCATCAGATTCAGCGTATCAGAGAACCCTACTGTAAAGGTTTTGAGCTCCTATCTACAAAAATGTGGAATTTTGCATTTTTTGCCAGAAGGCAGATCACGGATGCGTGTTTATTTGTTTTTTTGTTTTTTTGTTCTTTTGTTTTTTTTTGTTTTTTTTTTCCCAGGGGTGATCGTATCGACCCAGTTGTCCTAGAATGTTGCAAGAGGGCTCATTCTAACGGAAGTAAAAAGTTCTAGTGCCCTTTTTAAGTGACCAAAAAAATTGAAGGGCACCTAGGCCCCCTCCCACGCTAATTATTTTCCCAAAAACAACGGATCAAAATTCTGAGATAGCCATTTTATTCAGCGTAGTCGAAAAACCTTATAACTATGTCTTTGGGGACGACTTACTCCCCTACAGTCCCCGTGGGAGGGGCAACAAGTTACAAACTTTGACCTGTGCTTACATATAGTAATGGTTATTGGGAAGTATACAGGCGTTTTCAGGAGGATTTTTTTGGTTTGGGGGAGGGGTTGAGAAGAGGGGGATATTCTGGGGGAATTTTCCTTCGGGAATTTGTAATGGGAGAAGAAAATTTCCATGAAGGGAGAGCAGGATTTACTAGCATTATTTAAAAAAAAACAATTAAAAAATAAAAGTGAAAAAGCTTTTTCAGCTGGAAGTAAGGAACAGCAATAAAACTTAAAACAAACAGAAATTATTACCCATATGAGGGGCTCACCTCCTTCTAATACCTCGCTCTTTACGCTAAAGTATTTTCGGTAATTTCAACTACTTATTCTACGGCTTTTGTGATTCAGGGGGTCATTCTTAATGAATTGGGATAAAATTTAAGCTTTAGTGTAAAGAGCGAGGTACTGACGATGGGGCGAATCCCCTCATATATGTAATAAAAACATGAGAATGCAAAAGTTCTTTACGTAAGCTAATTTATAAGTTACGTAAATCTTTTACCAATAAAAAGATTCGTAAAAAATTAAAAGTTCTAGTTGCCTTTTTAATTAACCAAAAAATCGGGGGGTAACTAAGCTTCGTCCCCCCGCTCTTTTTTTCTCAAAATCATTCGATCAAAATTATGAGAAAGCCATTGAGCCAAAAAAAATATGCAAATTTCATTTTGATTATTCCTCTGCGGAGAGCCAAAATCAAAACATGCATTGATTCAAAAACGTTCAGAAATTAAATAAAAAAAACAAGTTTTTTCAACTGAGAGTAAGGAGTGACATCAAAACTTAAAACGCACAGAAATTACTTCGTATATGAAAGAGGCTGCTTTCTCATCAACGCCCCCTCTTTACGCTAAAGTTTTTTACTGTTTTAGAAAGAAGAATTGAGAGAAAGAGTCAAACTTTAGCGTAAAGAGCGGGGCGTTGATGAGGAAGCAGCCTCTTTCATATACGAAGTAATTTCTGTGCGTTTTAAGTTTTGATGTCACTCCTTACTCTCAGTTGAAAAAACTTGTTTTTTTTATTTAATCATATCAAGATGAAACTTCCAGGGCGTAAAAATTTCATGTCTCAAGATGAAACTTTTGGGTATAAGGTCAGAGGTGCCATTTCGACCAAATCTTGGGGTGGGCATAAACTCCATCTTCCCCCCCCCCCGACTCACTTCGTGTCGCGTAATCATCTAGGAAATGGGCATTTGACAGAACTCGAGAATTTTATTATGTATCTTACCTACTTTCAAAGTTTACAATAATTAGTAACAAATAGCATAATTACCCCAAGGGTCGTCAAGTAATTATGCTCTTTGGTTAATAGGCGTGCAGTAATTTCAAATCAATTGGACAGAATGGATTATGTCGGACATAATGGATTATTATGGCCGGCAAAGGGCCCTTTGTGGTGGAAGCTTGGGCCCCCTGGAAAATCTGGAGTGGGCATTTGCCCGCCCCTGACCCCCCCCCCTCCCCAAATGGCACCTCTGTATAAGGTTCAGACTTCCTGAGGATGCTCAGATGGAAAGATCAATTGACCAAAAGGCAATTTGTCCACGCTACTAATAATACTACTACCACTTTTACTTTTAATACTATACTGCTACTACTACTACTACTCCAACTACTACTTTTATTACAACTATTTGTAAGGCTAAGAGGATTAAGATGCAAATTTCAGGAAGTATGGAGGGGGAAGTTAAGTAAAAACAACAGGGGGATATGTACCACCATCTTTCAACTAACACAAAAGACTGGAATTTTGTATTCCATACCTTGCGAAGCCAAGCAGTAAGTAAATTAGGAAGAACAAATTTGTAGCCAAAAAATAATCCCCTTGAGTGACTCCTATCTCCAACTATATATGTGAAGTTAATTCTTGTTGGCAATACATGTACACTATTAAAGTAATCTAACAAAGTTTTCCGCCATAAATCTCGTATTCTTATGCTTGTCGCATTAATATGCACATAGGCTATATGTTCAGCATAAATAACTGATCGCATTCGATTTGTACTTGTAATATTTGATAATTACCTTGAAATTACCATTCCCAGCTTCATAGCCAAAGGTATATAAACCATCATCATTGACATGGTTAATTTGCTTCAATATTTGAGCTTGATTTATTGATGTGCGTGATTCTTCACGAGCACTTGGTGGAGCACACAGAGCAAGGGCCATAATACCTGACAGGTATAACTGAAACTGAATTTGTCATTTATATAATAATTCACGCAGTGAGAAATATACAGGTAAGTACACTAAATAGCTAGCTTTCATATCGGTGGTTCGTGGCTTACATTTTCATTAGTTATATTATAAAATGAAAAAAATGTATTTATAAAATTTTTACTGTATCAAATATTTATTAAAAAGACTATTTCAATTGATATCAAGCAAGCAAATATCCTTATTTTTCAGAATCTATAACATTGAATGGACAGGGCGAGGAAGCTCCTTGGATGCGTTCTTCAATCGCGCCATTATTGGACATTAGCTTTATAGCGTGTTTGCCATATTCTTTTGGAACACGTGGAGAGAGAGGGGGTTTAACCTACGAATACTGCTTAATATGCCATAAGAATACAATGTACACCTGGTCTTTCAGTCAGGTCTAAAAAGTCTTGCATTTCAGAAAGATTACACGGAACTCAAAATGCCTAAGGTTCATTTATTGAAACATGTAAAACGAAAATTTGCACTACTTTCATATGCTTGAAAGGCAGATTGGTACCCGGTCAGAAGCTGGGTTAAGACTAAGAAGGTGAAAATGGCCTTTAGGTTGAAGTTAAAGTCGAGGTTGAGGTTGAAATTGCCATAAATCATGACAAACTTGACAGCTTTAAAAGTGATAGAAGGCTGATAAATCTAATTATTTTTAGTTTTGTGAAAATATTTTATTTTTATCACAACTTCTCAATAATAGGTGGAAAATTTACCTTACCGACTTTTGACATTTATGATAAAGCTGCACATATCATGCAACTTAAGATGTCATGAAATATCAAATTTTTAGGGAGGTAGGGAGTAAAATCTTCATTTAATGTCTTATTTTAACACAAGCTCATGATTATTTTAATGCCGTTGCCTAAGTTGTACAATTTGTTTTGTAAACATAAGATTAAAATAAAATAAATATAACTCTATAAAAATCACACATATTCTTTGGTCTTATGATCTTTTCGCTTTAACATAAACTTTTTCTTAAGAAATAAAAGAAAATAAGGATTTTTTATATTAAAATTTTTTACTTTGGTGTTTCTTCGTGGTGCGTAAAAAATGTCTTTACATTTTCAAACTGTAGGATATACTCGCACCGTTTGACCATTAGTTTAACCCCTATCTTACTTGAAACATCCAAGTAAAATTACAGCGAATTTATATTTCTTATTGTGCTTTTTCAATGCTCCCTGAACTAAATAAAAATGTGTGTTTCCCAGATTCATTGCTTACAAGTGATACTATTCGTGTGATTATTAGTTCTGAGCACAACTTACAAGTGTTCTGGACATTTTCTTTGACATAAATTGCAACACAGCAGTTAAATTACTGAGTTTCTCCAAGGAAAACGCAGGCTGTTATATCGTAACTTGCCTTCACTTTTTCAGCACATGAGGGACTCCAGGTTTCGTTGAGGTTAGGTTCTTCTTCCTTTGTTCTCATCAGTTTCTTGACACACGCATCTGTTCAGAGATGTGGTTAGATTAAAGGCACACCCAATCTGCTAATCTGTTGATGTAATGATTCAGTAATAACAGTTTTACTTACCGCAAATAATTTACTAAGCAAACTTGTTTAGATATTTAAATTATTCTTTCAAACAAGTCCTATTTTACCTGGATTATTGAAAACGTCCAAAGAACTTAGTTTGAAATAAGTGAAAACTGGTATATATTTCAAATAGACATAAAAGTATTATTCCAATTCATTAAATTTCCACTGATCCAGAGCACAGCAAAGGCGACATAATTTGTTTGTACAGTTTTCCAATAAAACAATATCCATTACTTTTACTTGACACGAATTTATCTTTTTTATGACTTTACAGATTAATAGCCATTCTCTAAGAATTTTCTTGATTTTCATAATGCAATTCCAAAGAAGAATCTGCTAAAGAGAACTTTTCCAGACATCAAGTGGTACTCCTCGAAATGACAATGCAAGGAGTGAATTTCAGAAGAACAAAAAACTCAAAAACAAAGTTCCCAAAGTCTCCCATTATTTTTTTCTTCTACTGATACTTGCTAGCTTTAGAGTTGTTTTCAGGAGGAGGAGACTCTATAAGAGCCACTGTAGGGATGACAAAGTAAATTGGTGTTTTTAGAGGAGCAGAATGGATATAACGTTATTTTAGGCAATACAACTAAAAATCATTTTTGAAAGAGCCCTCTGGATGTAAAAAAGGAACTCATAAACATTCAGTGTGTTATTTTGTGAATTCTTCGTACGTATTCCTTGGTTTCTTCGTACGGAAGGAATGGCAACATAAATTGTGAAAATCTATCAGTTGACTGGAGACTAAAATCTTGATATCCGTTTTTGAAGGGTAGATCGAAAAATAAAATAAGTACATTAATAGTCAATTAAAGTCAAATAATAAATCAAGCCTAAAACAAAAGAGATTCCAAAAAATGATCAAGTCAAACTTAAAAAGAATCGAAACTATCAAACAGTTCGTGGTAACGAACTGTAGTAAGGAGCGATCCGGCTCAATAGTAACCAAAACTCTAAAAAATTGAATTTTGATATCAATAGCTACATCAAAAGAATCGCATCTTAATGCTGATTTTAAATATATAAGTTTCATCAAGTTTAGTCTTAGCCATCAAAAGTTACGAGCCTGAGAAAATTTGCCTTATTTAGGAAAATAGGGGGAAACACCCCCTAAAAGCCGTAGGATCTTAACGAAAATGACACCATCAGATTCAGCGTATCAGAGAACCCTACTGTAGAAGTTTTAAGCTCCTATCTACAAAAATGTGGAATTTTGCATTTTTTGCCAGAAGACAAATCACGGGTGCGTGTTTATTTGTTTGTTTTTTTGTTTTTTTTTTTCTTTTCCCCAGGGGTCATCGTATCGACCAAGTGGTCCTAGAATGTCGCAAGAGGGCTCATTCTAACGGAAATGAAAAGTTCTAGTGCCCCTTTTAAGTGACCAATAAAATTGGAGGGCATCTAGGCCCCCTCCCACGCTCATTTTTTTCCCAAAGTCAACGGATCAAAATTTTGAGATAGCCATTTTGTTTAACATAGTCGAAAATCATAATAACTATGTTTTTGGGGATGAATTACTCCCCCACAGTCCCTGGGGGAGGGGTTGCAAGTTACAAACTTCAACCAGTGTTTACATATAATAATGGTTATTGGGAAGTGTACAGACGTTTTCAGGGGGATTTTTTTGGTTTTCGGGGTAGGGTTGAGAGAGGGGGCTATGTAGGAGGATCTTTCCTTGGAGAAATATGCCATGGGGGAAAAAAATTCAATGAAAAGGGCGCAGGACGAATCTGGTCACGTTAGAAAAAAACGTCAAATTAAGAGCTTAATATACAATGCTGGGTGTTCGGAGCCTCTCTATTATGGAGTATAATTTGAAAATACCACAACTATAAGAGTGATAAAACATATATACCACAACCATAACTCAACTAACGAAAGAACTGCTAAGAGATAACACAACTATAAAGCGAAAACAGGTGAAAACTAACGGGAAAATAAACAAACTAAGAGGTGGAAGGGGCCCAGAGAAAAAATATAATCCTTTTTCAATTTTGAGCCTAACTTCCGCAAAGGAGTAATAATGTCAGAAGCCCCAAAATACCGAATTATTTTCTTTTTAAACAGTTCGTGGTAAGGAACTGTAGTAAGGGGCGACCCGGCTCAATAGTAAACGAAACTCTAAAAAACGGAATTTTGATGCTAAAAGATACATCAAAAGAATTGAATTTTTACGCTGATTCTAAATATATAAGTTTCAATTAATTTAGTCTTTGTCATCAAAAGTTACGAGCCTGAGAAAATTTGGAAAAAAGGGGGAAACATCCCCTAAAAGTCATAGAATCTTAACGAAAATCACACCATCGCATTCGGTATATCAGAGAACTCTAGCAAAAATTTCAAGCTCCTATCTAAAAAATGTGGAATTTTGTATTTTTTGCCAGAAGACAAATCACAGGTGCGTGTTTATTTGTTTGTTTGTTTTTTTTTTTGTTTTTTTCCCAGGGGTCATCTTATCGACCAAGTGGTCCTAGAATGTCGCGAGAGGGCTCATTCTAACGGAAATGAAAAGTTCTAGTGCCCTTTTTAAGTGACCAAAAAAATTGGAGGGCAAATAGGCCCCCTCCCATGCTCATTTTTTTTTCCAAAAGTCAACAGGCATTACTATAAAAAAAAACAATGAAAAAATAAACATGAAAACGTTTTTTCAAATGAAAGTAAGGAATAGCATTGAAATTTAAAACGAACAGAGATTATTACGCATATGAGGGGTTTTAAAAATACTTTAGCATAAAGAGCGAGGTATTTAGGAGGAGATAAATACCTCGCTCTTTATGCTAGAATATTTTTAGTGATTTCGACTATTTATTCTACGGCCTTTTTGATTCAGGGGTCATTCTTAAAGAATTGGGACAAAACTTACGATTTAGTGTAAAGAGTGAGGTATTAACGAGGGTACAAACCCCCTCGTACACATAATAAAAATATAAGAATATAAAAGTTTGTTACGTAAGTTAATTCTTAAGCTACGTATATTTTTTACTAATAAAAACGTTCGTTGAATATTAAAAGTTCTAGTAGCCTTTTTAAGTAACCGAAAAATTGGAGGGCAGCTAGGCCTCCTTCCCCACCCCTTATTTCTCAAAATTGTCTGATCAAAACTAAGAGAAAGCCATTTAGCCAAAAAAAATGAATATACTAATTTCATTTCAACAAATTTATGTGCGGAGAGCCAAAATCAAACATGCATTAACTCAAAAACGTTCAGAAATTAAATAAAAAAAACTAGTTTTTTTAACTGAAAGTAAGGAGCGACATTAAAACTTAAAACGAACAGAAATTACTCCGTATATGAAATGGGTTGTACCCTCCGCAGTCCCACGCTCTTTACGCTAAAGTTTGTAGTTGTTTTAAAAAGTAGAATTGTGGCAAAGAGTCAAACTTTAGCGTAAAGAGCGAGGGACTGCGGAGGGGACAACCCATTTCATATACGGAGTAATTTCTGTTCGTTTTAAGTTTTAATGTCGCTCCTTACTTTCAGTTAAAAAAACTAGTTTTTTTTATTTAATAACAAACATAAGCAAAGCTTACATTCCAAAGCCTTTTCAAACAGCTGGTTGTAACAAAGTCAACCAGCTGGGAAACATGCAGCTCAATAGTAACTGAAACTCTAAGAAACGCTGCTTTCATAACAATACATACACCATAATAATCAAATCTCCATGCTGATTCAAAATAAATTAAATTTTAAATTACTCATCAAAATATAAGAGCCTAAGAAAATTTATCTAATTTTGAAAAAGGCAGGAAACGTCCCCAGCTATCAAGCTATCAAACAGTTGGTGGCAACGAACTGTAAGTAAGGAGCGACTTGAATCAATATTAACCAAAAATCTAAAAAGGGAAATTTTAATGTCAATATACATATCAAAAGAATCCACAGATCTCGCTAATTAGATAAAAAAATAAGTTTTTTTTAACTGCAAGTAAGGATATAAATTAAAGCTTAAAACGAACAGAATTTATTCCGTATGTGAAAGGGGTTGTCGCCTCTTCAACGTCCCGCTCTTTACGCTAAAGTTTGACTCGTTGTCACAACTCTACTTTTTAAAACAATAAAAACTGTAGCGTAAAGAGCGAGGCATTGAGGAGGGGACAGCCCATTTCATATAAGGAACAATTTCTCTTCGTTTTAAGTTTTAATTTCGCTCCTTACTTGCAGTTTAAAAAAAACTTGTTTTTTATTTAATTTCTGAACATTTTTAAATTAATTCATGTTTTGATTTTGGCTCACCGCATATGAATAGTTGAAAAGAAATTTGCATACTAATTTTTTTTCGGCTAAATGACTTTCTCATAGTTCTGATCGGACGATTTTGATAAAAAAAAGGGGTTGGGGAGGAGGCCTAGTTACCCTCCAATTTTCGGTTACTTGAAAATGCAACTAGACTTTTTGATTTTTTTATTAACGTTTTTGTTAGTAATAAATATAGGTAACTTACGAATTAACTTACGTAAGGAACTTCTATATTTGTGTATTTTTATTATGTATATCAGGGGGTTTTCCCCCTCGGCAATACTTCACTTTTTACACTAAAGCTTTAATTTTATCCCAATTCCTTAAGAATAACCCCTGAATCACAAAGGCCGTAGAATAAATAGTTGGAATTACTAAAAAAAAAACTTAAGCGTAAGAAGCAAGGTATTTTGGAGGAAACGAACCCCCTTATATACGCAATATTTTCTGTTAGTTTTCAGTTTTAATGCTGCTCATTACTTCCAGTTAAATTTTTTATTTATTTATTTATTTTCCCACTGTTTTTCTTAAATAATACTAGAAAGTCCTGCGCCCCCTTCATGGAAATTATCTTCCCTCATGACAAATTCCACCATGGAAAGAAACCTCCCACGTAACCCTATCCTCCCGACCCACCCCCACCACAACGCATTAATGTCCCCCTGAAAACGTCTGTGCACTTCATAATAACCATTAATATATGTAAACAATGGTCAAAGTTTGCAACTTGCGGCCCCTCCTCCTGGGGATGTTGGGGAATAAGTTGTCCCCAAAGACATAGTCATTAGTTTTTTCAACTAAGTTGAACAGAATGGCTATGTCAAAATTTTTATCCGGTGACTTTGGGAAAAAATCTGCGTGGGAGGGGGCCTAGGTGCCCTCCAGTATTTGGTCACTTAAAAAGGGCCCTAGAACTTTCTTCTGGAAAAAAAAAATCATCGTTTTTGTAGATAGGAACTTGAAACTTCTACAATAGGGTTCTCTGATACACTGAACAGGATAGTGTGATTTTTGTTAGATTCGGTTACTCTTAGGGGGTGTTTCCCCCATTTTCTAAAATAAGACAAATTTTTTTAGGCTCGTAACTTTTGATGGGTAAGACTAAACTTGATGAAATTTATACATTTAAAATCAGTATTAAAATGCAATTCTTTTGATGTAAGTATTGGTATCAAACTTCCCTTTTTTAGAGTTTTGGTTACTTTTTAGCCGGGTCGCTCCTTACTACAGTTCGTTACCACGAACCATTTGATTCTAAATATATAAAATCCGTTAAGTTTAGTGTTACCAATCAAAAGCTACGAGCCTGAGAAAATCTGTAAGGTTTTCAAAAAGTAGGGGGGAAAGAAAAACCATCTAGAAGTCAAGGGACATTAATAAAAATCACATAATCATATTCAGCGTATTCGTGAACCCTGCTGTAGTAAAAGTGTCCATGCAAAAATGTGAAATTGCGTGTTTTTTTTTTACCAGAAGAAAGATCACGGATGCGTGTTCATTTGCTTTTTTTTTTTAGAGATGATCACATCGAGGCAATAGTCTTTTCTCTGAACGGAAATTAAAAGTTTTAGTGCCCTTTTAAGTGAACAACCTTTCTCTTTTCTTCAAAGTCGTTTGATCAAAATTTGAGACAGCCATTTTGTTCAACATACCTGAAAAATTCAGTAAATACGCCTTTGGGGATAAGATGACCTACCATAGCCCCTGGAGAAAGATCTGTAAGCGATGAAATATCCCCTTTGTTTACGAGTAGTATTTGTTAATTGGTAAGTATACAAACATTTTTTTGGAGGGGAGGCTGATTTTTCAAGGGAGGGCTTATTGATGGGGATAATTTCCCATGGTGAGAGAAATTCCCGGTGGTGAACTTTCCAGGAGAAATATTACTGTCCAGGGGGTATTTTCAGCGTGTTTAAATTTCCGTGAAAAATTTCTATTGAAAAGGAGATTTATGGGGCGATCGGGAAAACGATTAGAAATTGAAGTCTTTTTCAAATGCAAGTTAGCTAAAGAAATTTTTTTCAGGCTGAATTGTCCACGAAAAATTCACGGGGTAGAGAGATTTTTACCGAAGATTTAATTGTGAGAAGGAAATTTTACGGAAGAGGGGGCTATTTTACATTTGAGAATTTTTTTACGGAATAGCTCCCCGTGAGGTAAGAGAATTTTCAATGGAGGGTTAGCCATATTTATGGGCATTATTTAAAAAACGATCAGAAATTAAATAGCAAAACACGATTTTGTTTTACAAAAAGGAAAGAACAAGCTGAAAGCTCAAAACGAAATTACTCCGTATATGAGGGGCTGCAACCTCAATACCTTTCACTCGATGTAAAAGTTTAATTCATTGTTCCAATTTTTTTAGAACGGCTCCTGTAACACAATTATTAGAATAGTTTATTAGAATAGAAAGGTTTTTTTGAAAGTGCTAAAAGCCTTAGTTTAAAGAGCAAGATACTGAGGAGGGAGCAGGCCCTTCGAATATGGAATAATGTTTATTTGTTTTGAGTTCTAAGGTTTAATGAGTTTTAATGTTTCAAGTCGTCCGATAAAAATTTTGAGATGACCACTTTGTTCAGCATAGTTGAAAGATCCAACAGTTATTCCTTTAGGGATACCAGGACCCCAGAGCCGATGGGGAAAGGGCTGAAATTTTTAAAATTTACCCATTGTTTGCGTATAGTATTTCTCGTTAGTAAGTGTTCATATATTTTTTTTTTTGGGGGGGGGGGGTAATTTTATTCATGGGAGGATATTCTACGATGATATATTTCTATGGGGAGAGAAGCTTATAGGACCGAGATTTTCAGGATAAAATTTTATGAAAATTACTTTAATTGGTCTTACTTGGTCTATATCGACTAAATTTACCATGTGGAGAGGTTCTGAGAAAACTTTTAGCGGGGCTAAAATTGTCTAAAGGATTTTTCACGGTTTTTTTTTCCGCGGGAAAATTTCTCCATGTTGGAGTTTTCTGCGGGAGCAACTTTCCAATGGGATTGGGGGGATTTCTGGGGAAGCTGTTTTACTTAGAGGGATTTCCGACATGATTTGAAAAATTATCAGAAATTAGTATTTTCTAATGATAGTGCCCTAAGGAGACTTTTAAGGCAAAATCGTCCGTAATTAATTTTCCTGGAGGATTTTTAGTGAGCATGAATTGTCCGCAAGAAAAATTTTTGGGAATGGGTGGACGTATTTTACGTCGCGGGAACTTTACATTGAAGAATTGTATGTAGAGGGAGGGAATTTCTCATGGATAGGAGCTGGATTCCACGGCATTATTTGAAAACGATCAGAAACTAAATGACAAATTAAGTTTTTTCAACTGAATGTAAGGCTCAACATTGAAACATAAAATAAACATAAATAATTATAGGTTTGTGGGGGATTACTCCCACCCCCTCAATGCCTCAATCCTAACGCAAAAGTTTCTTAGAACTTTTGAAAAGGCTTCTTATGTTAATTAAACGACCCTCGTGTTTCAGGACTTCTTTTCAAAGAATTGGAACATAAGGTCAAACTTTAGTGTAAATAGCAAGGTATTGCGTAGGGGACAACACCTCTTACATACCAAATAATTTATATTAGTTTCCAATTTTAATGTTGCTTGTTACTTTCAGCTGAAAAACTTGTTTTCAGCTGAAAAGGACAAAGAAGCTATTTTTACTTCACTGAAAAAAAAAGTGATTTGTTTTTTGTTTTTACTTGTCATTATATGAACACATAAAAAACAAAAAATTTACCATAATAACCAAATAACTGATGATCACCAATAAACACTTTATATTGAGAATCTTGTATGTAATGACATTCAGTCCTAAATATTGCTTAAAATCAAATAAAAAATAATTTTCAATTAGGTGGTGATAACGAACTGTAAATAAGAAAAGACTCGACCAAATAGAAAACAAAACTCTAAAATAAAAAGTTTTTATAAAAAAAAATGTTATATCAAAAGGCTTTGATTTTTACACTCATTCCAAAAATATAAGATACATTAAGTTTAATGTTACCAATCAAACCTACGAGCCTGAAAATACTTTCATGATTTTCAAAAAAGGTCGTAACGCTACAAAAATCAAGTGAACTTAATAAAACTCGCACCCCCAAATCCAAAATATAAGAGAAACCTAATGTAGAATTTTCAAGTTCCTTTCTAAAAAAAAGTGATGAATGTTGTAATTTTTCGAAGAAGAAAGATCACGGATGCGTGTTTTGTTTTTTTGTTCTTAGGAGTGATCGTCTTGGATCAATAGTCTTGAATCAATTGGGGGGGGCTCATTAAAACATAAATAAAAAGTTTTAGTGTTATTTTAAGTCAAGGCTTCGTTTTAAAAAACTATGGAGATTAATCAGGTAACCAGAAAAGAAAAGGTCAAGCGCTTCTTTTGATTGGTTAATTTAAAGAAATACCAGTAAAGAAGGTCAAATTTCCTTAAACTCAAATTAATTTCAACCATAAAATGAAAGAATAAAAAAAAATGCATCTTTTCCAGTGACCAAAAAGACTGAAGGGCAACTAGCACTCCTTTCACTCTTCTTCTATCCCTATTGTAATCTATCAAAACTGAGGTAAAACAAAAATTTGATTTATTAAAATTAAATGCCCAATAGCTCTGCCTCAGTAAATGACATACCCTCCCCCTCGCTCTTAGGGGAGTTGCTATAAGCTTCGGAATTTGTCCATTGTTTACAAATAGTATGTGTTCTTTGAAGAAAAACGAAAAATATGGGGTGGAATTATCTTTGGGGATGAAGGAATTTTCCACGGGGAGAATTTTCTGTGGAGAGTAAGATTTCAAGATAGAATTTTCAAGAGAAAACCTTACACAGAGGGTGGAGTATTTCGTGGCATGATTTGAGGAATGGTCAGAAATAAAAAAAAAGACTTTTATTTAACTACTCCGTTCAATCAAAAACTATTCCGTTCGAAAAGAAAGGATTTCAGTTCGTTTTAAGTTATAGTTTTGTTTATTAATTTCTGTAGAAAAAACTTGAAGTTATGGGCAAAATTAAGCTATCGTGGAGAATTTAAGTCTGTTACAATCAGTTAAATATTGAGTTACCATGTCAAATAAATGTTATTGGTACTTTTACATTGTGTCACTAGCATTGGCTATTGGGCACCATCACGATAGGGTAAAGGTCGTTTGAAAAATCATTTCGTTCAAAAAAATTCTTTTATCGTATACACCGGGAGAGCATAATAGGGAGACTACGTTGGACCTCAGAGGATCCCTGGGGAAAGTTAAAAACCTTTTTATTCTCCTCGTAATCCATAGGGGTAACAACAGTTAATGGTTCTAGGTTTGAAAGCATTAGGTGATAATTAAATATTCCCTCTGAAATACAATATTAAGCCTCACTAAAATTGATGACTAAAATTGCACTAAAAAAACATTAAGATTACAATGCAAGGAATAATGCAACGTAAGGGTAGCATTTTAGGGTAGTATTTTCATCTTGAGTTGAAAATACTTTTATCATGTAGTTGTCAACATTATTCTGAACTACTGATCATGATTAAATAAAAAAAGTTTTTTTTAACTGAAAGTAAGGAGCAAAATTAAAACTTCAAACGAACAGAAATTACTTCGTATATGAAAGGGGCTGCTTCCTCACCAACGCCCCGCTCTTGACGCTAAAGTTTGACTCTTTCTCTCAACTCTTCTTTTTAAAATAGTAAAAAACTTTAGCGTAAAGAGCGGGGCGTTGGTGAGGAAGCAGCCCCTTTCATATACGAAGTAATTTCTGTTCGTTTTAAGTTTTAATTTTGCTCCTTACTTTCAGTTAAAAAAACTTGTTTTTTTTTATTTAGTTTCTGAACGTTTTTCAATCAATGCATGTTTTGATTTTGGCTCTCCACAGAGGAATAATTAAAACGAAATTTGCATATTTATTATTTTTTTTTTTTTGCTAAATGGCTTTCTCATAATTTTGATCGAATGATTTTGAGAAAAAAGAGCGGGGGAGGAAGCCTAGTTGCCCTCCGATTTTTTGGTTAATTAAGATAAAGGCAACTAGAACTTTTCATTTTTTACGAATCTTTTTTTTTTAGTAAAAGATATACGTAACTTATAAATTAGCTTACGTAAAGAATTTTTGTATTCTCATGTTTTTATTACATATATGAGGGGGTTCGGCCCCTCGTCAGTACCTCGCTCTTTACACTAAGCTTAAATTTTGTCCCAATTCATTAAGAATGACCCCTGAATCACCAAAGCCGTAAAATAAATAGTTGAAATTACAAAAAATACTTTAGCGTAAAGAGCGGGGTATTAGGAGGAGGTGAGCACCTCATATGGGTAATAATTTCTGTTCGTTTTAAGTTTTAATGCTGCTCTTTACTTCCAGCTGAGAAAAACTTTTTCATATTTCTTTTTTCATTGTTTTGTTTTTAATAATGCTAGTAAATCCTGCGCTCCCTTCATGGAAATTTTCTTCAACCATGGCAAATTCCTCGATGGAAAGCTCCCCCAGCCTATCCCACTATTCTCAACCCCTCCCCCCAGCCAAAAAATCCTACTGAAAACGCCTGCAAACTTCCCAATAACCATTACTATATGTAAGCACTGGTCAAAGTTTGTAACTTGTAGCCCCTCCCACGGGGACTGTAGGGGAGTAAGTCGTCCCCAAAGACACAGTTATAAGGTTTTTCGACTACGCTGAATAAAATGGCTATCTCGGAATTTCGATCCGTTGACTTTGGGAAAATAATTAGCGTGGGAGGGGGCCTAGGTGCCCTCAAATTTTTTTGGTCACTTAAAAAGGGCACTAGTACTTTTCATTTCCGTTAGAATGAGCCCTCTTGCAACATTCTAGGACAACTGGGTCGATACGATCACCCCTGGGAAAAAGAAAAAAAAAAAAAAAAAAAAAAAAACAAATAAACACGCATCCGTGATCTGCCTTCTGGCAAAAAATATGAAATTCCACATTTTTGTAGATAGGAGCTTGAAACTTCTACAGTAAGGTTCTCTGATACGCTGAATCTGATGGTATGATTTTCGTTAAGACTCTATGACTTTTAGTGGGTGTTTCCCCCTATTTTCTAAAATAGCGCAAATTTTCTCAGGCCCTTAACTTTTGATGGTTTAGACTAAACTTGATGAAACTTATATATTTAAAATCAGCATTAATATGCAATTCTTTCGATGTAGCTATTGGTATCAAAATTCCATTTTTTAGAGTTTTGTTTACTATTGAGCAGGGTCGCTCCTTACTACAGTTCGTTACCACGAACTGTTTGATAACTCTTAACTTTTGTCTCAATTCTTTAAGAATTACCCCTCAATCAGAAAGGCCGTAGAATAAATAGTTGAAATTACTAAAAATACTTTAGCACAAAGATGGAGGTATTTAGGTGGAGAAAAACCTCATATGCGTAATAATCTCTGTTCGTTTTAAATTTTAATGCTACTCCGTACTTTCAAATGAAAAAAAAATTTCATGTTTTTTTTTCATTGTTTTTTTATAGTAATGCTAGAAAATCCTGCGCCATTTTCATTGAATTTCTCTTCCCCCATGACATATTCATCCAAGGAAAGATCCTCCCATATAGCCCTCTTCCCTCACCCCCCGCCAAAACAAAAAAAAAACTGAAAATGTTTATATACTTCCCAATAACTATTACTGTATGCAAACACTGATCAAAGTTTGTAACTTGTAGCCCCTCCCCCAGGGACTCTGGGGGAGTAAGTCATCCCCAAAGACATAGTTATTATGGTTGTCGACTATGCGGAACAAAATGGCTATCTCAAAATTTTGATTCTTTGACTTTCAATTCCGTTAGAATGAGGCATCTATCGACATTCTAGGACCACTTGGTCGATACGATGACCCCTGAAAAAAAAACAAAAAAAAACAACAAATAAACACGCACCCGTGATCTATCTTCTGGCCAAAAATATGAAATTCCACATTTTTGTAGATAGGAGCTTGAAATTTTCGCTACAGGGTTCTCTGATACGCTGAATTTGATGGTGTGATTTTCGTTAAAATTATGTGAATTTTAGGGGGTGTTTCCCCCTACTTTCCAAAATAAACCAAATTTTCTCAGGCTCGTAACTTTTGATGACAAAGACTAAATTTGATGAAACTTATATATTTAAAATCAGCATTAAAAGCCGATTCTTTTGATGTATCTTTTAGCATCAGAATTCCGTTTTTTAGAGTTCTGTTTACTATTGAGCCGGGTCACTCCTTACTACAGTTTGTTGCAACGAACTGTTTGATACAGAGTCGGCATGCAACTGGAAATGAAATAGAGATTCAGTGCAAATCGATTCGAAAGAAAATTCAAGGAAATTGGCGTGTGCTAATTTTACAGATATTTAGCGGTAGCATTTGAAAAAAGTAGAAAGCTAATACACAGTAAAATCGCTGGGTCCATTTTTGTGCCCTGAACCTGTCTAAAGCTTTTGACAGTATTTCTCATTCTCAAGTTATGTTTTCCCTTGTCAGTTCATGAGTCAACGTTTTGTCGTTCAGGTTCTTCAGTCTTGGTATAGTAATTCCCATATTCGGTTAAGTTTCACTCTAATTGTTATGGGAATATTCCAACCCGCTTGGAAGTGCGTCAAGGTGGAGTTCTGTCACCGTATCTTTTCAGTATTTGTATCCACAGTGTGTTATACACAATTATGCCCTTTCTTTTTTGTAATTTGGTAAATGTCTTTTGTATTGCATATGCGGATGATATACTTCTAGATCTAGCCGTTCTAGATCTAGCCTCTCGAATTCCGTATCATCTATTTCAAAACATTTCTAAACTGTTGGTCTGTCATTGAATATTGATAAGTGCGAGTACCTAGTCTTTAATGCAAAGTCTATACCCATTTGAAATCCGGGTTCTAACTTCTCCATCCATTGTGTCTCTGATTTGCGGCGGTCAAGCATTCATATTTATTGGAATCTACTAGCTTTTAGGATCAATATTGTACGGCCTATTAAAGAAAACTTAAAGCGGGTTATGGTAAAATAGTAGCTAATCGTGGTCATTATTATCGAAAACCGCTTGCATTGCTATACACTAGTTTTTGCGACCATTCAATACATTTCCTATCTGGTATTTCACCAATCCTGAAAAAAAGACAAGATCTGGCTGAATTGTGTATATTATATGTCCGCTATTGTAAGTTTCTGTTTCATTTACCCCGGTCTTATAGGAAAAAGAAAATAATTCGGTATTTCGGGGCTTCTGACATTATTACTCCTTTGCGGAAGTTAGGCTCAAAATTGGAAAAGGATTATATTTTTTCTCTTGGCCCCTTCCACCTCTTAGTTCGTTTATTTTCCCGTTAGTTTTCACCTGTTTTTGCTTTATAGTTGTGTTATCTCTTAGCAGTTCTTTCGTTAGTTGAGTTATGGTTGTGGTATATGTCTTTTATCGCTCGTATAGTTGTGTTATTTTCAAACTATACTCCATAATAGAGAGGCTCCGAACACCCAGCATTGTAGGCCTATATTAAGCTCTGAATTTGACGTTTTTTTCTAACGTGACCAGATTCGTCCTGCGCCCTGCGCCCTTTTCATTGAATATTTCATCCCCCATGACATATTTCTCCAAGGAAAGATCCTCCCACATAGCCCTCTCCCCTCAACCCTACCCCCAAAACCGAAAAAATCCCCCTGAAAACGTCTGTACACTTCCCAGTAACCATTACTGTATGTAAACATTGGTCAAAGTTTGTAACTTGCAGCCCCTCCCACAGGGACTGTGGGGGGTAAGTCATCCCCAAAGACATATTTATTGCGGTTTTTGACTATGCGGAACAAAATGGCTATCTCATAATTTCGATCCGTTGACTTTGGGAAAAAATGAGCATGGGAGGGGGCCTAGGTGCCCTCCAATTTTTTTGGTCACTTAAAAAGGGCACTAAAACTTTTCATTTCCGTTAGAATGAGCCCTCTTGCAACATTCTAGGACCACTTGGTCGATACGATGACCCCTGGGGAAAAGAAAAGAAAAAAAAACAAACAAACAAACAAATAAACACGCACCCGTGATTTGTCTTCTGGCAAAAAATACAAAATTCCACATTTTTGTAGATAGGAGCTTGAAACTTCTACAGTAGAGTTCTCTGATAAGCTGAATCAGATAGTGTCATTTTCGTTAAGATCCTACGACTTTTAAGGGATGTTTCCCCCTATTTTCCTAAATAAGGCAAATTTTCTCAGGCTCGTAACTTTTGATAGGTATAACTAAACTTGATGAAACTTATATATTTAAAATCAGCATTAAAATGCGATTCTTTTGATGTAGCTATTGATATCAAAATTCAATTTTTTAGAGTTTTGGTTACTATTGAGCCGGATTGCTCCTTACTACAGTTCGTTACCACGAACTGTTTGAAAAATTTCGATTTGATACTAGCAATTACGGAAGAGTAGGAGGCCAAAGACGGTCAACCATTTTGAACAAAAGCTTTTATCAATTGATTGACGTGTGCTTCAATCAACCTTCAATCGATTTTAAGTTTTTTCATTTAGAAACGGTATAAAATTTGACACTATGTCTCCCGAACGATTAAGGGTATTAAAGTGAAACTTTCAGGGAATACTGAGGTGAATGTAAAACTAAGGAAAAGACTCTCTGCATACTCCTACTATTACTACTTCTATTACAAGTTACTTCTATTACTACTGTGCGCTCTTCTACCTCTGCTACAACAAATAACACTTCTGCGACTACCACTAATCTGATTACCACTACCCCTATTCTGACTATTACTGATCAACTGCTTGTGCTACGACTATTACCAATGCTACTATTTCTAAGAATACTACTGCTACTACCACTTCGCCTTCTATGCTCCAATTATCAATGCCATGACTACCCGTTCTGCAACTACTACAACTAATACTAATGCGACAACTAATGCTACAACTTCTACTTTTTGTGACTACTACTTCTTCAACTACTGCTGCTGCTACTGCTACGACTAAGAATACTGTGATTACTAATATAATTAAAACTAGTGCAAATGTATGTCTTTTAATCTACATGTGTGTTTTCTCCAACTACTTCTACTGCTACGCCCATTGCCATTTAGGCTATTATAATACGACAATTGTTACTACCACTACAAACAGTGAACGAAATCAAAAGCTTTAAGTGCGATAAGGTTTTTCAGAATTGGAAAAGATGTAATATTTTGAAAAGCAATATTATGTAAAGTTGAAACAAAACTAAAAGTATAAAAAGATGTAAATCAAACAGTTCGTGGTAACGAACTGTAGTAAGGAGCGACCCGGCTCAATAGTAAACGAAACTCTAAAAACGGCATTTTATGATGATTTTAAATACATAAGTTTCATCAAATTTAGTGTTTGTCATCAAAAGTTACGAGCCTGAGAAAATTTGCCTTATTTTGGAAAATAGGGGGTAACACCACCTAAAATTCATAGGATCTTAACGAAAATCACACCTTCGCATTCAGCGTATCAAAGAACCCTATAGAAAAAATTTCAAGGTCCAATCTACAAAAATGTGGAATTTCATATTTTTTGCCAGAAGACAAATCACGGGTGCGTGTTTATTTATTTGTTTGTTTGTTTTTTTATTTCCCCAGGGGTCATCGTATCGACCAAGTGATCCTAGAGTGTTGCAAGAGGGCTCATTCTAACGGAAATGAAAAGTTCTAGTGCCCTTTTCAAGTGACCAAAAAAATTGGGGGGCACCTAGGCCCCCTACCATGCTCATTTTTTCCCAAGTCAACGGATCAAAATTTTGAGGTAGCCATTTTGTTCCACATAGTCGAAAACCATAATAAATATGTCTTTGGGGATAGCTTACCCCCCACAGTCCCTGGGGGGGCTGCAAGTTACAAACTTTGACCAATGATTACATACAGTAATGGTTACTGGGAAGTGTACCAACGTTATCAGGGGGATTTTTTTGGTTTGTTTGTGGGGTTCAGGGGAGGAGGCTATATGGGAGGATCTTTCCTTGGAGGAATATTTCATGGGGGAAGAGAAATTCAATGAAAAGGGCGCAGGATTTTCTAGCATTACTATTAAAAAAACAAAAAAAAACAATGAAAATATAAACACGAAACAGTTTTTCCAATTGAAAGTAAGGAGAAACATTAAAACTTAAAACGAACAGAGATTATTACGCATATGAGGGGTTCTAGAAATACTTTAGCATAAAGAGCGAGGTGTTTAGGAGCAGATAAATACTTCGCTCTTTATGCTATCAAATTTGTAAGTAATTTCAACTATTTATTCTACGGCCTTTCTGATTCAGGGGTCATTCTTAAAGAATTGGGACAAAACAAGATTTAGTGTGAAGAGTGAGGTATTTACGAGGGGACCAATCCCCTCATATATATAATCAAAAATATAAGAATATAAAAGTTTGTTACGTAAGTTAATTCTTAAGTTACGTATATTTTTTACTAATAAAAACGTTCGTTAAAAATTAAAAGATCTAGTTGCCTTTTTAAGTAACCGAAAAATTGGAGGGCAACTAGGCCTCCTTCCCCCCCCCCTTATTTCTCAAAATCGTCTGATCAAAACTAAGAGAAAGCCATTTAGCCAAAAAAACAATTAATATGCAAATTTCATTTTAATAATTTATGTACGGAGAGCCAAAATCAGACATGCATTAATTCAAAAATTTTCAGAAATTAAATTAAAAAAAAAACAAGTTTTTTGAAATGAAAGTAAGGAGCGACATTAAAACTTAAAACGAACAGAAATTACTCCGTATATGAAAGGGGCTTTTCCTCCTCGACACCCCACTCCTGGCGCTAAAGTTTGATTCTTTCTCGCAACTCTACTTTAAAACAATAAAAAAACTTTAGCGTAAAAAGCGGGGTGTCGAGGAGGAAAAGCCCCTTTCATATACGGAATAATTTCTGTTCGTTTTAAGTTTTAATTTCGCTCCTTACTTTCATTTCAAAAAACTTGTTTTTTTTTTTATTTAATCTAAATCATAAGACACCATGTATATCCAGATGTCAAAAGGTTGTTCATGCAATATCCCAAAAACAATTGAGGGCATTGAACTTTCACTTTACGTTCGATATTGTATTTCAGGGGGTTTTGAACAAAATCAACACCACATAGTATGCATCAAGGTTGTCAAAATGGCACTTGCACTATCTTGGGAATGGCTTGGGAGGTTAATAAACTAAAACTTTCAGGATATGTGTAGGGAAATACTGAAAAAAAATTTAAATACACTGTGTGTGTTCAGGGCTGTCAAAAAGGTCTGTTTGTATTACCATAGAAGCAACTAAACGAATTAATTTGAACATTTCGACGCTTGTTGAGGGGGGGGGGCTGATATATTTTTTCTGTGTTCAAGGCCGTAAAATGATGGTTTTTGGAATGGTTTCAGTGATTCAGACTCAAGACTGAAAAGATTTTTAATCCGTTTATTTAAATAGTATTCCATGCACTAATTGATTCAAAGCACTTTAATTGTTTCCAAAATGTAAATTTCAAAACAAAGTTTTACTTTTTAATGAGATAAATTTAAAAATAAAAAACTTTACAAATTTTTCTTTTTGATAACCAATAAGAAAAACTATATAAACTAAAAACGAACAAAAATTAATTTTAAAAACAATTATTCTAAACGAAGTTTTCTAAAGAAACGTGAAGAGTTTTATGAGGAGCCCCCCCTGCCCATGAGGAGCAGGAGTATGCTGGCATAAATCAAAAATAAATAAAATAATCAATAATCAAATATTCAATTGAATAAATCAAATAATCAAAGGATAAATGAAATCCATAACAAACATAAATTATAATTATAATTAAGCCAAAATTAAAGCAAACAGAATCTCCTACAGATAGAACTAAGGCTGATACCCCATCTGCCTTTCAAAGACCTTAATGTCAGTTGCACTTTACAGAAAACATAACACATTTAAACATTTTATTTTTTTCACAAATAAATACAAATTGTGAGATTTCCCGAAATGAATGTGAAAATACATTAGATTGTCCATCTGCGTTTGACTAGCACCTTTCAGTAATCTTTGTTAATTTAGGGATTTTCTGTCTTTTTGTTGAGTAAGTAACTTTCTAGTCTTTAGAAAGCAGTGATTTTTACTATTAAAGCTATTACCACATATTACAGCTACTACTATTTCTAAAATTTATGCTACAATGACTACTGTACCCACTATTGCTACTCTACAACTCTTACTGCTGCAGCAACTATTACTAATCCAATTGCTTCTACTAATATTACAACTAATAAAGCCAAAATCAATAATCGATTTATCCGACTATTCTTTCTATGAAAAACCTTATATAACCCAGGAAATTAGTTAAAACTCTTGCTTTGAAGGCGCTGCGAGGGTTGTCATCCTCAAAGACATTTATACTGGGCAAATAAATCATCTTGAACAAAATTGCTATCTCAAAATTATTTTTTGATGTTATTGGGGAAACGATGGGTGGTGGGCGGAGTAGGGGGGTTCTTGTTTGCCGTCCAATAACTTTTGATTATTAAAACGGCACTAGTAATTCTGATTTCCAATTCAATAAGCCCCCTTCGAAGTTTATACGAGCACACTTTCAATAAAAACCTTATATACCCCTGAGGATAGCTTGCAACCGTTATCCTGAAGACTATGGGGGAGGGGGTCATCCTAAAAGACATAATTACTGGAATTTTTAACTACGCCGAGAAAAATGTCTATCTCAAAACTTCTATGGGATGTTTTTGGGGAAATGATGAGGGTGGGGGAGGGCTGGTTGCTATCCATTAATTGTTTGACTATCAAAAAGAGCATTAGAACGTTCAATTTCCAATGAAATGAGCCCCTTTCGAAGCTTCTATGACAACTCATTTTATACGAAGTCCTCTGGGAAAAAGAAATTATACATTGTGCCTACATCGCTCTTTACTTTGGCTGCGCTGTTGCGCTGCCTATGACGACTCTTTGACATAGGCAATGGCTGGGACTCAGGTTAAAAGCTTTAGAAACAGCGTGACAGATAATTTGCATCTTCCCCTTTGAATGATGTGCTAATAACAATCGCCTGACGACGGAAGTTTTAAAAAGTAATTCAGAATCAAATACAGTAGCTAGTCTATTTGCAAATACAAAAAAAAACAATACAAAATAAGTTTCGTATCCCAGTCTCTAGTTAAATGAAGTAAACTTTGGGCTAAACTGAAAAGATTGAGGCTGGAAAGAATGAGACTGGAACTGTCCGATTGCAAGCTGAGGAGCTGTCTTTGGTTGAGGGCGAGCTTGATTCAGTTGTTCAAGTTTGGCATTTTGAGCAGGAGCAACAAAGGAGAACGGAAATTCCTGTGGACTTTGATGGATGAATGTATTGGGATCAGACTGAGAACTTGAGGGGGATATTTGACGAACAACAGTGTAGATAGGAACTATTCTCTGTTGTTGTGGCATAGGCACTGCTGTCGGAACAGGTGCTTTATCGGCTACTGGGGCAGCTACTGATGCCCCTTTGAGATTAGGAATAACGTTCTGTAGGGCGTCTGGAAATCCATTCTCATCAACATCGGTGCTAAAGTCTTCTTCAGCGTTAGTTAGTTTTATTGCTTTTTTGGCCTGTAAAAAAGTCAAATTTTGATTTCTAGACACATGGTTTCAGACATAGTGTAAAGATGTTTCAAAAAGTTCATGGTAGCCTAGCAAACTGTGAGTAAGGAGCAACACGGCTAAACAGTAACTGAAACTCTAAAAATAGCTTTTTGATAGCATTAGGATTGAATTTTTATGCCAATTCCAAATATATAAAGTTCACTAAATTTTTCTACTCATCAAAAGTTAAGGGCCTGAGAAAATTTCCCTAATTTTTGAAAAAGGATGAAAATAACCCCCAAAAGTCTCAAGGTTTTAATATAAAAGCAGCTATTAGATTCAGCATATGAGCTAACCCTACTCAAAAGGTTTCTAGCTCTTATATACAAAAATTAGAAATTTTGCGTTTTTTATTTATTTCTCGTAACTCTTTGTGCCTTTGGTCTTACGAGGGACAAGGGCCCCCATAGAATAATTTCCATGGGGAACGGACACCAAAATAAAGGTAGTCGGTAGGGGAATGGAAATATGTTTTAGGGCATATTTTCTTAGTAATATGTTAATTATACATATATATATATATATATATATATATATATATATATATATATATATATATATATATATATATATATATATATATATATATATATATATATATATATATATATTCTCAAATAATAAGAGTAACCAATTATACATGGAAAATGAGCCAACGATCAGTAAAATAAACCATGAAGATTCCAGGTAAAGAAATGAATCAATACAAGTAATAATATATTTAGTTATTATACATTATTATATATTTCAATTTAATCTATTAAATCAAAAACCTAGAGTAAAAGAAAACTGGACTCTAACCAAAATTACGGAAGGCTTTATTATTTTCCAAGATCGTAACAGGTGTAGACTTGTCCTTATGGAATGTCCTAAGCCGTATACTAGTCTACATAAGGAGTAGAGTTAGGAACTTAAAAACGGATTCCTAGAGGAAATCTAAGACTCTGATTGTATTCCCTCAAGCTTCATTTATCTGCCATAGGCCAACAGATTTCCAAGATCTCAAAATCCATTAAAGCGGGTTTTGCCAAGATCTTTCCATTTCTGAAAGCCCAAAGTCAAAACTCACCGTTCCTGCACTATGCAGGCATGGTGAGTGGGTAGGCGGCATAGATACCAAGTTTTGATTTTATAATGGCCATGTAAAATGACTCGGTTAATATTCACCTAAACTAAAAACATAATTTTTATTACAATACACACATCAAGAGAGTTGACTTTTACACTGACTGTAAATATGCAATTTAAGTTTATAGCTACCCACCAAAAGCTCCGAATCTGAGAAACTTTGTCTGATTCGTAAAAAAAAAGGGGACACACCCCTAAAAAGTAAGCACTATTAGTAAAAATGGCTTTATAAGATTCACCGGTACTTGTATGATATAGCCCCTACCGCGGAAGGTGTTCATTCATTGACGCAGTATAGAATAGGTTTTGTGTTGGTTATTTTCAGCTTAATATGAGACAAGACAAAGAAAAGTGACAGAATAGATGAAAAATATATAATTTAAGCTATATATTTGCATATTAAGGAGGGGGGAGGATAAGAACACAATTCTTACTTCGTAATGTGTACAGTAATATCTCTCCCCTCCCTATGTGCAAATATATAGCCAAAATTTGTTTCTCAATTATTATGTTTTTATCTAACTTAGGCATATTTCATTAGGATTGAGCGTCAGATAAACTTCTATTAAAAGAGTATTAGGTGGGGGCTAATTAATACATGTACCGATTTACCCTGTTAAAGAATTCTTCCCTAGAGGTTTCAAGCTTCAATCTAAAAAACGTGGAAATTTGCACTTTTTTACATAAGAAAAATCGAGGATGTATGTTTATTTGTTATTTCCCCCGGAGGATCTTACCAAACCGACGGTCGTAAGAAATTGTGAGAGAGCTCATTCGAAAGTAGATCTAAAATTACTTTTTGAGTTACCGTAGGGATTGTACCACGGGAAAGGGTTTTCGGCCATTTTATAGAACCAAGATACAACATTTCAAACAGTTCGTGGTAACGAACTGTAGTAAGGAGCGACCCGGCTCAATAGTAATCAAAACTCTAAAAAAGGGAACTTTGATACCAATAGCTACATCAAAAGAATTGCATTTTAATGCTGATTTTAAATATATAAGTTTCATCAAGTTTAGTCTTAACCATCAAAAGTTACGAGCCTGAGAAAATTTGCGTTATTTTAGAAAATAGGGGGAAACACACCCTAAAAGTCATAGAATCTTAACGAAAATCACACCATCAGATTCAGCGTATCAGAGTACCCTTCTGTAGAAGTTTCAAGCTCTTATCTACAAAAATGTGGAATTTGTATTTTTTGCCAGAAGGCAGATCACGGATGCGTGTTTATTTGTTTTTTGTTTTTTTTTCTTTTCCCGGGGGTGATCGTATCGACCCAGTTATCCTAGAATGTTGCGAGAGGGCTCGTTCTAACGGAAATGAAAAGTTCTAGTGCCCTTTTTAAGTGACCAAAAACATTGGAGGGCAGCTAGGCCCCCTCCCGCGCTAATTATTTTCCCAAAGTCAACGGATCAAAATTCTGAGATAGCCATTTTATTCAGCGTAGTCGAAAAACCTTATAACTGTGTCTTTGGGGACGACTTACTCCCCCACAGTCCCTGTGGGAGGGGCTACAAGTTACAAACTTTGACCAGTGCTTACATATAGTAATGGTTATTGGGAAGTGTGCAGGCGTTTTCAGTAGGATTTTTTGGTTGGGGGAGGGGTTGAGAATAGGGGGATAGGCTGGGGGAGCTTTCCATCGAGGAATTTGTCATGGTGGAAGAAAATTTCCATGAAGGGAGCGCAGGATTTACTAGCATTATTTAAAAAAAAAAACAATGAAAAAAGAAATATGAAAAAGTTTTTTTTTCAGCTGGAAGTAAAGAGCAGCATTAAAACTTAAAACGAACAGAAATTATTACCCATATGAGGGGCTCACCTCCTCCAAATACCCCACTCTTTACGCTAAAGTATTTTTAGTAATTTCACTATTTATTTTACGGCTTTGGTGATTCAGGGGTCATTCTTAATAAGTTGGGACAAAATTTAAGCTTTAGTGTAAAGAGCGAGGTACTGACGAGGGGGCGAACCCCCTCATATATACAATAAAAAAATGAGAATACAAAACTTCTTTACGTAAGCTAATTTATAAGTTACGTATATCTTTTACCAAAAAAAAGATTCGTAAAAAATTAAAAGTTCAAGTTGCCTTTATCTTGATTAAACAAAAAATCGGAGGGCAACTAGGCTTCATCCTCCGCTCTTTTTTCTCAAATCATTCGATCAAAATTATGAGAAAGCCATTTAGCAAAAAAAATTAAATAAATATGCAAATTTCGTTTTAATTATTCCTCTGCGGAGAGCCAAAATCAAAACATGCATTGATTGAAAAACGTTCAGAAATTATATAAAAAAAACAAGTTTTTTTAACTGAAAGTAAGGAGCAAAATTAAAACTTAAAACGAACAGAAATTACTTCGTATATGAAAGGGGCTGCTTCCTCACCGACACCCCACTCTTTACGCTAAAGTTTTTTACTATTTTAAAAAGAAGATTTGAGAGAAAGAGTCAAACTTTAGCGTCAAGAGCGGGGTTTTGGTGAGGAAGCAGCCCCTTTCATATACGATGTAATTTCTGTTCGTTTTAAGTTTTAATTTTGCTCCTTACTTTCAGTTAAAAAAACTTGTTTTTTTTATTTAATCCTCACAGAGAACCAATCTACAATCAATTTCAATTGCTGATAATCTAATCAATTTAGAAGTATCACAAAACTATATCTCATGCTTCCCAGTTACAGAGGAAGTAATACCTAATGGTGGCAGTATTGGACTTAATTAAGATGAATTAGTTAATTAATTAATTAAGATGGACTTAATTAATTAAGATAATTAAGATGAAACTTAATTTTTCTATGAAAGTACGGTTGGTGATGCGTAAGCATCTCAGCTATTATGATGGGAAGATTATTGTTTAGCTGGGGGCTTGGCATGATGCCTAAAAGGGTATATTTTTTAATGCCCAAGCTCCTAGCTTTCCATGAGCCTTATATAAATGTAGAAAACTCTATGAACAGAAATTTTAAAGTATACTCAATTTTTGTTCAAAATTTTAATTACAATTCAACAACGTAATTTGTAAGCAGAAAAAAGAAAAGCAGGGTGGTAGGCTACTAGTTAATTTACAATTATTGATAAATGAATTTTAACAGCAATAAATAAGGTGTTTAAGGGGTCGCTACCCCATATTATATCTTGGTTAGGCCTGGGTATGGATTGGAAAACATTCAAAAGTTTAATTATGAAAAACTAGCTTTTCTTTACTGATAGTAAGAAGCGGCTCTTAGACCTATTTGAACAGAATTATTCTTCAATGAGGTGGACTGTCTCGTCCTTATCTCCTTGCTCTTCACAAGAAGATTTAATGAAAAATAAGAGCCATTGAATCGGAATGAGAGAGTTTGTTAAAGTACTAAAAAACTTTAGCTAAGTGATTAAGGAATTGAGGTGACAATCCACCCCAACATAAAGAATACTTTCAATTCGTTTTTAAGTTCTAAAATTGCTCCATACTTATTTTTTGTTAAATTGTTATTGTTTGGTAAATGACGACTTATACTTATTGACGACATGACTGCCTGTCCATGGATTATTCTTTATGGTTGATTGTGTATGGCTATGCTGTTTGACCTATGTGGTTGTATGGATGAGTAGGGTTAAGGCCTCATTCAAGTGCTGGTCTATATTAATCACTAATTTAGGAAAACAGTTTTCCCTTTCTCCTTCCATCTGCTTTCTTTTTTTCTTTTTTTTTCTTTTTCTTTAATGTGTTTGTGCTGTTGCATTGATGATTTCTCTTTTCGTTATAGTGCTACTGATATTTTATCTTTAGTTTGGAATACCAAATCGATATATTTGACGGCTTTATACATTGCAACTATAAAACATTGAAGCAGTTTTAGAGTGAACAACTAGATCAAAACAATCAATCCTGGTAAAAAAAAAAGAAGAAAGAAAGAAGTCACAAAACGCTTAAAAATGTCTGTCTGTTCTGTTGGAAAATACAAAATGAAACATTTCATTTTTATAAAATTACCCTTTTTTAAGTTATTTTCTTTTTTCCATAATTCTGTGAACTTTTTCATGTACTAATAATTTTAGACATTTAACTTCAATTTCGAAATAAATACACATTTGAAATCAGCATAAAAAGCAGATGCTTTGATTTAAAGTTATCAATATTTAGGTTCTTATGCTTTTGCTGTTGACTTAAATAAAAAAAATCTAGATTTTTTTACTGAAAGTAAGGAGCAACATTAAAACTCAAAACGAACAGAAATTATTCCGTGTAGGAAAGGGGCTGTTCCCTTCTCAACGACCAGCTCTTTACCCTAAACTTTGACTCTTTCTCTCAATTCTACTTTATTAAACAGTAAAAAAAACTTTAGCGTAGAGAGCGGGGCGTTGAGAAGGGAACAGCCCCTTTCGTACACGGAGTAATTTCTGTTTGTTTTAAGTTTTAATGTCGCTCCTTACTTTCAGTTAAAAAAACTATTTTTTTATTTAATTTCTGAACGCTTTTGAATTAATGCATGTTTGATTTTGGCTGTCAACACATAAATTATTAAAATTAAATTTGCATATTTATTAATGTTTTTTGGGTAATTGGCTTTCTCTTAGTTTTGATCAGGTGATTTTGAGAAATATGGGGTGGGGGAGGAGGTCTAGTTGCCCTCCAGTTTTTTGGTTACTTGAAAAGGCAACTAGAACTTTTAATTTTTAACATGCGTTTTTATTAGTTTTTATTAGATATACATAACTTACAAATTAACTTACGTAAAGAACTTTTACATTCTTATATTTTTATTATGTATATGAAGGGGTTTGTCCCCTCGTAAATACCTCACTCTTTACACTAAAGCTTAAATTTTGTCCCAACTCTTTGTCCCGAGAATGACCCCTAAATCAGAAAGGCCGTAAAATAAATAGTTGAAATTACTGAAAATACTTTAGCGTAAAGAGCGAGGTATTTAGGATGAGATGAACCTATCATATGCGTAATAATCTCTGTTAGTTTTAAGTTTTAATGCTGCTCCTTACTTTCAGTTGAAAAAAATTTCAAATTCATTTTTTATATAATAATGCTAGAAAATCCTGCACCCCCTTCATTGAATTTCTCTTCCCCCATTACATATTCCTCCAAGGAAAGATCCTACCACGTAGCCCCTTCCTCTCAACCCCTCCAAACCGAAATAATCCCAATGAAAAACTTCTGTACACTTCCCAATAAACGTTACTGTACATAAACACTGGTCAAAGTTTGTAACTTGCAGCACCTCCCCCGGAGACTTTTGGGGAGTAAGTCATCCCAAAGACATGGTTATTATGGTTTTCGACTAAACTGAACAAAATAGATATCTCAAAATTTTTATCCGTTGACTGGCCATAGGTGCCCTCCAATTTTTTGGGTCACTTAAAAAGGGAACTTGAACTTTTCATTTCCATTAGAATGAACCCTCTTGCGACATTCTAGGGCCAATCGGTCGGTACGATGACCCCTGGAGAAAAAACAAGCAAAAAAAAACAACTAAAAACGCATCCGTTATCGGTCTTCTGGCAAAAAATACGAAGTTCCACATTTTTGTAGATAGGAAATTGAAACTTTTACAATAGGGTTCCGTCATACGCTGAATGCGATGGTTTGATTTTCGTAAAGATTCTATGACTCTTAGGGGCTGTTCCCCCTATTTTCCAAAATAAGGCACATTTTCTCAGGCTCGTACCTTTTAATGATGAAGACTAAATTTGATGGAACTTATATATTTAAAATCAGCATAAGAATCCGATTATTTTGATGTATCTTTAGTATCAAGGTTCCGTTTTTTATAGTTTCGTTTACTATTGAGCCGGGTCGCTCCTTACTATAGTTCGTTACCAAGAACTGATTGATAAGGATCACTATATAGTTTTTTTTTTTTTTTTTTTTTTTTTTTTTTTTTTTTTTTTTTTTTTTTTTTTTTTTTACTCCGACTACTTCATATGGAAAAATGTTTGTGGAAAACTGGAAAGGTGTCAGTCAGTCACAAAAAAAGCTTTTACTGGTCCTATTAAGCCTCAAAACTTATTGGCAGGCACCCAAACTAAGGCCAAACCCACTTATCCATGGTTTTTGCCAACTCAGCTCTCTTTGCTTTGGTTTCTAATAACTACTCGATGGTCTCCGGTTTCCAGGGAAGAATGATCCTCCTCTCTTGCGAGCGCTCAAGAGGACGAAGGTTGGAAAAATTAGTTGTATATTTTCTATTTAAGAATGAGAAAAATAAGCACACCTGTGTAATTTCCATCAATGGAATAAATGGTAAATCAGCAGCTCCTGAATTTTCACTGGATGCTGGAAGAGGTAACATTGCTACTGGAATATGGTCAGCTTTGGCAGCAAAGGCAGCATTATTACCAGCCGTGTAGTCAACTACCTTAAAATTGCCTTCTGGATCGATAAATCCATAACGTCCATTTATGTTGCCTAGGGGGTCACGAGTTTCAACCTATAAATTGGTATATGTTAATGTTTACAGGAAAAAAATATTCAGTGATCTGTATAATTTTATGTTTAAATATGTAAGTTTGCAGAATTTCTCATTAAACTAATGAGCTGATGGTAGGGAGCCTGACGCTCAACCCATTCTTACTCACCAGTCAAATGGTTTCTTGTCATTAATAGCCATATTTACATTCTTAAATACTACCGTCCAAATTCTAAAGCAGGAAAATGGATTTTTTTTTTACCTTTAAAGCAGGAAAATGGATGCAGAAATATTTAGCAGTGTCATATCTAGGATTTTTCTTAGGGAGGGGGATGTAAAACTGTTTAAAAAACACATCATATATTCGTTTATATTCGTTTTGTTACGTTCTTATGAGTCACAAAAATGTTCCGAGGGATGGTTAAACCCCCTCCCCCCTCAATACGGCCTTGGTGTTTATTTTTAGTGATTTTCTTAGATCATCCATTCTAAAACTGGGAAGAGATTTATAATTTGCTTTTTTTCCTTACATTTACCCTCTACAAGCTTATTTATAGAGGAATATCTAAAAAAGACTCCTGACTTGAAGCTTTTCATATAATTCAGCGGTTTTATTCTGTTAGCATTGTTCTTATATTTCCTCGAAATGTAACTATTTGTAAGTTTACACATCAATGGTTTTCTAGCTTTAAAAAGTTATAACAGGAAATAGCAAAAATTTAATTAGGTCCCTTATTATTTTAGCATAGACCTAGAATTGAGCATAGAATTGATTAATTTCAGCAATAAACATTGTCAAACAAACCAATATTTTGACAACAATTATAGAAATTTAAATTTTCACATAAGCCATAAATCTATGCTAAAAAGGTTAGACAAAAACAAAATGAATCCTTTACAAATACTTTAGAAGTTATTGCAACCAGCTTCAGGTCTGATGGAACCACTGTCTGATCAATTAATACTAATTGATTTACTTATTTCATTCAATTAGTTAACATTTACCTTAAATTGGATATTATTGCCTGTCTTCGCTCATTTCACCAAGGTCGTAATCTATTCCAAGTGAGTTCTTGAATTCCGGAGTAAATCTTGGACCGGATTATTAATTTTTGTACTCTGTGGGATGCCAATCTATATAGAACTATTAATCTGTTGTTTTTTAAGTAAGTCTAATATATCTAGCGACTTTTCGCTGTATGAAAAGCAATTTATATATTCACCTGCTTCTAACTTTGTACTAGTAATCGCAGAAGCAGGCATTGAGAATGAAATAATTGATAACATCCGGCCATCATTGGAAAAACCAGTATATCCCTGAATAGTGTTAAATGTAAAAATTTGTCGTTTAATGACTCATTAGGTAAGGGTGAGTGCCGTTTTCTCGTTATCCTGCGTTTTCATATTCCCGGTGGCTTCGGGATTTCGGTATGCAATTCAATTTTTGCTCTGGGGTGGAAAACTGTATCTGATATTAAATTAAAAATGGATTATGTTAAGACAGTGTCAAATTGTGATCGTTATTACAGGTGTGGTCTTGCGAAATTTTATTTGAATTTTTGTGAAAATTCCATACTCTTTGTGTCTCCTCTACCGTTTGCTTTAAGAAAGCGATCTGAATCAAGTCCGAATTTTATATTTCCTATATTACAAGTTTCTTTTCTTTTTGCCACGTTCCTAATGGAATAAAATGTTATTCGACCTCTTTGGCACTACTGATATTATATGTACTCTACCCAATCATCAACAAGAATTATGTTGGGCCCTCATCACTGTCTCATCCAGTTATTCTATTCTGTTTGATCTTGGTATACTTATGTATTCGTTGTTTTTTCTTTGCGAGGTGAATTAAATCCTTTTCCTTATTTTTTGCTCTATTGTTTCACAGTTATTAGGATTACTATATATATATATATATATATATATATATATATATATATATATATATATATATATATATATATATATATATATATAGTACCGGGCCCTGGCACACGGCGCTTGCCTTCTAACCGCAGACAATGTGAGACAACTTACTGGCTTTTCACATTGCATTCTTTTCAAAGATCTTTGATTATTAAAGCAAGTCCGATTTCTAACAACGATATCTACTAAACTTCAAACTTTTGGTTTTCTTTTTAAAGTTTTTGAATTGTTGTAATCCTTTTTATAATGTATGCAAATATTTTCGCAAATAACAGTTTTTTGTTCTTTACGCAATTTAACGTCTTTTCATGCTGCCCTTCAAAGATATTTGATTATTAAAGCAAGTCAAATTTCTAACAGCGATTTCTACAAACCTTCTAATTTTTTGTTTTCTTTTTTAAGGTCTTTTAACTGTTGTAATCTCTTTTTCAAATGTATACAAATATATTTGTAATTACCAGTTTTTCGCTCTTTATGTAATTTAACATCTTTTCATACAGAGGTCTGTTCAAAGAAATTTGATTATTGAAACTAGTCTGATTTCCACCAACGATATATACCAAGCTTGAAAATTTTGGTTTCCATTTTTAAGGTTTTTAATTGTTTTAGGCGAATCCCTTGTCAAAACATCTACTCATCTTTTGTAATTTCTGTTTCTTTTTTGGGCTTTCCTATTGACATTATATAACTGTTTGCGATCAAGCCTGTAAGCTTAATCACGTAGCGAGTGGATTTTATAGATAAAAAAAACTAATTTTTAAATTTTAAGGCATTTTTTTAGTCTGAATTAAAACATTAAAATCAATGCCGATATATATATATATATATATATATATATATATATATATATATATATATATATATATATATATATATATATATATATATATATATATATATATATATATAAGGGGCGAGATTCCACCATCTTTTAACTAATAACTTTGACAAGGAATTGGTATTTTATACATGGAGAAGCCAGGAAGTAGGCTGATTAGGAAAATCATAACTAACGAATTTTGCTCGTAAAGATTTGTAGGACGATAGCCCAAATAGAATCTTCTTGACTTGTTCATATCTTCAAGTACGCACGTGATGTTATTTCATGTCAGCTGTATATATACAATAGTAAAGAAATTTAACAAAGCTTTTCCCCATAAGCCTTGTGTCCCCTCATGTGTCACATGGACCTACACGAACACTATATGTTCATCATTAGTAATTAATTGAGCTTAAATGACAAATTGAAAGCCAAAAAATTACCTTAAAAGAACCATCTCCAGCTTCATAACCAAAGGTATATGAACCATCATTACTGACTTGGTTGATTTGCTTCAGTATCGGAACTACAGTCGGTGATGTGCGTGAGTCGTCATAAGTGCCTAACGGAGCACAAAGAGCAAGGCCAATAATGCATGAGACGTATATCTGAAATAAAAGTGTCATTCATGTGAAAAACTAACCGCTAATAATATTAAACATTTGGATTTCATAATGCTGAATTCTCATCACTTTTTCAATAGGAAGATTCTAAAAAGAACAAAAAATTCTAAAAATTTCTAATTTTACAATTTCAGTAAAACAGAATAAGTCCATTGGAGCCAGATAACTAGGAAGAAAGTGAATATTTTTATTTTTTCCAATTTAAAATATTTTAGGGGTCAGGCTAGGGCGATCCCTGGGAGTGTTTTTGATTCGTTTCTCCGTTAGCCATTTTCTTTACAGCTTGTTTGCTACATTCTTTTGGAACGAGTGAAGAGGGGTGGGGGTTATGCTACGATTCTACTGTATAATATACTATTTTAATTCATCTTGTACACGTTCTATTCAACTTGTTTCAATACTGTAAATAAATTCCTAAATTTCGAAAAGATTACATAGAATGCAAAATGTATGAGGTTTACTTATTGAAACATTAAAAAATAGACTTCTCTCAAAAGGTTCAAAGCTAGGATGGTAGGATCTGACCGGTTCTGACGCTGGGCTAAGTTGGGATGGAGAAGACAGAAATTGTTTATTGGTTTGAAGTTTCATGTGAATGTCGCAAGTTTAATAATTTCAATTAAAAGCAATATAAGACTGCTAAGTCAAAAAATTTTCAGTTTCATGAAAACTATTAAATTTGTATCTGCAATTTTTTAATGATCCAGGAATAACATATTTAGCTGACTTTTTATGTATGTGCCAAATTTGCGCTTATCGTATAGCATATCATTCCATAGAGTGACAGATTTTGAGGGATATAGGGAGTAAAACCCAAGTTTAATACCTGATTTTAGCAAAATCTGTTTTCTTTAATGCTATCGCAAAGTTGTGCAAAAGATCTTTGTTTGCATACATTTACCGATTAAACCTTCTCCGAAGTATGCTATCTATTCTATTTCACTTTACATATTTTCTTTAAAAACGAACGAAATAAAGTTGTTGCATCAAAAACGCAATGTTTTTACGTATATGCTTTTGTTGTATAAAATATATTTCTATATTCTTCTACTAAATAATGTATCCGACTGTTTGACCTGGAATTTACCCCTAGCCCAAAAGCAACATCCTAGCAAAACAAAAACGAATTTAAATTTCTCACTTCATAGAACCTACCACTTATCAATATGTCCAGCGTCTGTTTAACACAAAAATAAATGTTGCATGATTTTGTTTTCAGATTCTTTGCTTACATATGACATTATTGGCGTGATTGTCGGTACTGGTTACTACTTACGATTTTTATAGGTATTCCCATATTGCAAGACAACAGTTGAACTACTGATTATTCCAAAAAATATCTACGATATTTTATAGCGAAAAATTTCAACGTGAAAAATTTCAGGTTTTTTTTCAGGGACGGCTCATCATCCTCCCTTCTTATTTGTCACGTAACGCAAGCATGAGTTCAGATCAATGACCACTCCCGATCTGCTAATCAAATGAGCTAATGATCCTGTAATCCGCAATCAATTGCATTAATATATTTCCGCAAACTTTTGTAGATTAAAGAAAACAATACTTGACCTTTTTTTCTTAAGTTAAAGTAAAGAAATTTCGGACAGGATTATAACGACAAAAATTAATAAAACAGCAATCCTAAAACAGCACTCCTATATTATTTTACGTTTTCAGTAAAGCACTAGTATTTTTATAATCCTAGAAACATAGGGAAGCATATTTAGTTGGTTTATTTGTACTAGTTTTATTGAGTATATTAGATAGGCTGTGAAGTAATAATTTTTATTTATTTTAAGTTTTAACTTCATTCTTTACTTCCCTCGGAAAAACGTTGTTTATTTTTATATTAATAGAGGAGAAATTCAATATTATCATCAAAAACGCTAAATTTAAATACAATAGCTTCTCCATGGCGTAAGATAACCTCTTCAGGTATTGAACTTGCCAAAAATAGAGGTGATCCCCCTAACGAGTCTTAAAAAAATCATGGCTACGCACCAGCTGAAAAGCTGATCAGAAATTAATACTGTACATATATGAGTTTGACAAACTTTAGACCCACCTCTTAAGAAATCCTGGAACTGACATTCACCAATATTTCAGTAAAGCGAAAGAGGTTTCATGCCTGATTGTCCATTTAGTTCCTGGTACACAACCTGAAGATCAAGAGGGGAACTTAGTAGCCATGACCTGTCAGCAGATTTTGCCATAGAGTGAAATGGCCGAGGGGACATCAGACTTTGACATCTCATCCCCTCCTTGTCAGCAGCAAACGGATGATATTCCTCTCGAGCCGAAAAATGCCAAACTTGTATACGAGTAAACAGTCCCCGAATAATTTTGCCAGAACATCCCCTTCCTTTAGATCTTGTTAACTCTGCCAGTGAAAAATTCCAAGCCCACTATTGAAAGCTACATTAGAATGATACTACAGCTAATTTCATATGGGAATTACATAAAAAAAATAGTTTTTTTAACTGAAAGTAAGGAGCGACATTAAAACTTAAAACGAACAGAAATTACTCCGTATCTGAAATGGGTTGTCCCCTCCGCAATCCCTTGCTCTTTACGCAAAAGTTTGACTCTTTGCCACAATTCTGCTTTTTAAAACAATTAAAAACTTTTGCGTAAAGAGCAAGGGATTGCGGAGGGGACAACCCATTTCATATACGGAGTAATTTCTGTTCCTTTTAAATTTTAATGTCGCTCCTTACTTTCAGTTAAAAAAACTAGTTTTTCTAATGTAATTCCTGAACGTTTTTGAATTAATGCATGTTTGATTTTGGCTCTCCACACATAAATTATTAAAATGAAATTTGCATATTAATTCCTTTTTGGCTCGATGGCTTTCTCTTACTTTTGATCAGGCGATTTTGAGAAATAAGGGGTGGGGAAAGCCTAGGTGCCCTGCAGTTTTTCGGTTAGATAAAAAGGCAACTATAAATTTAATTTTTAACGAATGTTTTTATTAGTAAAAAATAAGAATTAGCTTACGTAACAAACTTTTATATTCTTAAATTTTTATTATGTATATGAGGGGGTTTGTACCCTCGTTAATACCTCGCTCTTTGCACTAAATCTTAAGTTTTGTCCCAATTCTTTAAGAATGACCCCTGAATCCAAAAGGTCGTGGAATAAATAGTTGAAATCACTAAAAATACTATAGCATAAAGAGCGAGGTATTTATCTCCTCCTAAATACCTTGCTCTTTATGCTAAAGTATTTTTAGAGCCCCTCATATGCGTAATAATCTCTGTTTGTTTTAAGTTTCAATGCTACTCCTTACTTTCAATTGAAAAAACTTTTCCATGTTTATTTTTTCATTGTTTTTTTATAGTAATTTTAGAAAATCTTGCACCCTTTTCATTGAATTTCTGTTCCCCCATGACATATTTCTCCAAGGAAAGATCCTCTCACGAAGCTCCCTCCCCTCAACCCCACCCCCAAAACCAAAAAAAAATCTCCTGAAAATGCTGTACACTTCCCAGTAACCATTATTATATGTAAACACTGGCCGAAGTTTACAACTTGCAGCCCCTCCCCCGGGGACTGTGGGGAGTAAGTCATTCCCTAAGACATAGTTATTATGATTTTTGACTATGCGGAACAAAATGGCTATCTCAAAATTTTGATCCGGTGACTTTGGAGAAAAAATGAACGTGGGGGGGGGTCTAGGTGCCCTCCAATTTTTTTGGTCACTTAAAAAGGGCACTAGAAATTTTCATTTCCGTTAGAATGAGCCCTCTTGCGACATTCTAGAACCACTTGGTCGATACGATCACCCCTGGAAAAAAAAAAAAAAAACAAATAAACACGCATCCGTGATTTGTCTTTTGGCAAAAAATACGAAATTCCACATTTTTGTAGATAGGAGCTTGAAACTTCTACAATAGGGTTCTTTGATACACTGAATCTGATGGTGTGATTTTCGTTAAGATTCTATGACTTTTAGAGGTTGTTTTCCCCTATTTTTTAAAATAAGGCAAATTTTCTCAGGCTCGTAACTTTTGATGGGTAAGACTAAACTTAATTAAACTTATATATTTAAAATCAGCATTAAAATGCAATTCTTTTGATGTAGCTATCGATATCAAAACCCCATTTTTAGAGTTTTGGTTGCTATTGAGCCGGGTCGCTCCTTACTATAGTTCGTTACCACGAACTGTTTGAAAAATATGATCTCAAACCAAGCTCAGTAATCTAAAATATTTGTCGAAGAAGCTATTTTGGTAAACTCTTCGACGCTGTTGAAATCATATCTCCTTCGTCAATTACTGGACTTAGAATGATAAAAAGCCTTAAACATGATCAGATGCAAACCCAGGAGACTCAGGTGTTACTACCTCAAGAGGTTAAAGTGGAGTATGATGCCGAACATCGCCCCAAAGCCCTGAATGATATGGAAAGCGATACCCCATCAAACTAGTGTCTCATCGACCTCGTCTTTTATGTTTTCCAACTAATATTTCTACTTTTGGGGTTAGACACATTACAACCTTTGTCAAAAATTGGTATAAGGATTATCAGCACTTGGAATATTCAATTCAGAAGAACTAATATTTTTATTGTTTTAAAAGTAGAGTTGTGACAGAGTCAAACTTTAGCGTAAAGAGCGAGGCGTTACGGAGAGGACAACCTCTTTCAAATACGGAGTAAATTCTGTTTGTTTTAAGTTTTAATGTGGCTCCTTACTTAAAAAAGTTTATTTAATTTCTGAATGTTTTTGAATTAATGCATGTTTTTTTGTTTTTTTTTGTTAAATGGCTTTCTCGTTTTTTTGTTCGGATGATTTTTATAAAAAAAAAGAGGAGTGGGAGGAGGCTTAGCTGCCTTTTAATTTTTGGCTACTTAAAAATACAACTAGAATTTTTTATTTTTTTGTACGAACGTTTTTGTTAGTAATAAAAATATGTATCTTACGAATTAACTTACGTAATGAACTTCAATATTTGTGCATTTTATTACGCATATGAGGGGGTTACCTCCTCGTCAATACCTCGCTCTTTGCACTAAAACTTGAATTTTATCCGAAATCTTTAAGAATAACCCATGAATCACAAAGGCCGTAGAATAAGTAGTTGAAATTACTAAAAATGCTTTAGGGGAAAGAGCAAGGTATTGTAGAGGAGACGAACCCTTATCAATCAATCAATCAATCAATTTATTGATACTAAAAGAAAAAACTAATACAAAAGTAAAGTGGTTACTAGGCCCAAGAAGCTTTGCTTGTAATGGACCACAGAGAACAAGAATAAAACACTATTATAAAATATATACAAAAAAAAAAAAAAAAAAAAAAAAAAAAACACTGGAACAAGACAAGGACATTGAATAGATAGGATATTTAACAGATAGAAGATTTAGAAGGAGATTAACATATAGCTGAAAATGATTTTAAAAGAAGAGAAGAGACATACAAATTAGGAAAGGATTAATAAAGAGAGAAAAATTATTGAATTGGAAATACCCGACGAAATAATGCCTTTGCAGAAAGAAAAAGAGGGACATCCGAAGGGATGGAGTTCCATAATAGAATTGATTGATATACTGGAGACCTCTGGCTTGCTGTAGAAGATCGTTTTGGTAAAATAAATCGTCGAGAAGAATTACGTAAAGAAGAAAAGTACCTACCTGAGCCTGTCCGTGAGAAAAACTGCTGTAGGGGCGGTGGGAGAGTACCTAGAAAAGCAGAATGCGCAAAATAAAGGGTACTTTTACCTATAATATGATCCAGCGGAGCTATTCCAGTATCATTATAAAGATCAGAGGAAGGGTAAAGCCGAGGGAGAAGAAAAGTAGCCTTCACTGCCCTATTTTGGGCTCTTTGAAGTGAGCAGAGAAGAGATTTATTAGTATTACCCCAGACAGAGCAGCAATAAGAAAGGTAAGGATAAATAAAAGCATAATAAAGAGAAACCATAATATCAGGAGGAAGAAATGAGTTAATCCGGTGCAACATTGAAGACTGGCGGAGGATTAAGGAACGGGTGTGAGTTATATGCGGTTTGAAAGAAAGAAAACAGTCAAGATACACACCAAGAAATTTCACCACAGTAGCTTGTGGTATAATATCATTCCCAAAAGTCAGGGTGATTGGCTCCTGTACGTCTCGCATACGGTAAGGGGTCCTGAAGTTGACAATGGCACTCTTTCGGCTGTTAAGAGCCATACCATTTGACCAGCACCAATCCTTTACTTTATCAAGAAGACCTTGAGCCATAGAAGTGGCAGATGGCAGGTCCACCGCAGCAATGAAAAAGTTACTGTCATCAGCAAAAAGAACAGGGTGAACATGGGGATGAAGACCATCAACAAGATCATTGATGTAAATTAGAAATAAAAGTGGACCAAGCACAGAGCCTTGTGGGACACCTTTCAATACAGGCAAAGTAGAGGAAGAAGTACAGTTAACCAAAACATACTGAGATCTCTCTGAGAGGTAGGACCTAAACCATTCTAGTGGGACTCCATGCACTCCAAATAAAGATAGTTTAGACAGAAGAACATTGTGGTCAACCATATCAAAGGCCTTAGAAAAGTCGAGAAATAGACCCAAAACACACAAGCCCTTGTCCAGATTAACACGCACAAACTCAGTTGCATCAGAAAGTGCGTGCAAGGTAGAGAATGAGGGACGAAAACCATACTGATGGTTAGTGATGAGAGGATTTCCAGCAGTCGAATTAGTACTAAATACAAATGAAGAGAGTCGACGATACACTACTTTTTCAACAACCTTTGAGATGACGGGAAGAAGAGAAATAGGTCTGTAATTTGAAATTAGAGAAGAATCACCTTTTTTATGCAAGGGTACAACGGTAGCAACTTTAATCATGATAAATTCCTCCATAGAAAGATCTTCCCACATAACCCTCTCCGAAGACCCACTCCCACCCTAACGCGAAGTAGTCCCCCTGAAAACGTCTGTACACTTCATAATTACCATTACTATATGTAAACAATGGTGAAAGTTTGTAACTTGCAGCCCCTCCCCCAGGGACTTTGGGGGATTAAGTCGTCCCCAAAGACATAGTTATTAGGTTTTCGACTAAGTTAAACAGAATGGCTATCTCAAAATTTTGATCCGGTGACTTTGAGGGAAAATGTGCGTGGGAGGGGGCCTAGGGGCCCTCCGATTTTTCGGTCACTTAAAAAGAGCACTAGAACTTTTTATTTACGTGGGAATGAGCCCTCTCGCAACATTCTAGGACCACTGGGTTGATATGATCACCCCTGGGAAAAAGACAAAAAAACAAAGAAACAAATAAACACGCATCCGTGATCTGTCTTCTGGCAAAAAATAATAATTCCATACTTTTCAATATAAGAGCTTGAAACTCCTACAGGAGGGTCCTCTGATACGCTGAATATGATGGTGTGATTTTTATTAAGATTCTGTGACTTATAGGGGGTGTTTCCCCCTATATTTTAAAATAAGGCAAATTTTCTCAGGCTCGTAACTTTCGATGGGCTTGACTAATCTTGATTAAACCTAAATAATTAAAATCATTATTCAAATTTGATTATTTTGATGTAACTATTGATATCAAAATTCCGTTTTTTAGAGTTTCGGTTACTATTGAGCCAGGTTGCTCCATACTACAGTTCGTTACCACGAACTCTTTGACCAGAATATTAGAGGGCAACTAGATCCCCTCCTCCGCCCCTTATCTTCTCGAAATCATCCGATCAAAACTTTGAGAAAGCTATTTAGTCAAAAAGTAAAATTAATATGCATATTTTGTTTTAATTATTCATGTACGGTGAGCCAAAATCAAAACTGCATTAATTCAAAAACGTTCAGAAATTATATTAAAAAAACAAGTTTTCTTTAACTGAAAGTAAGGATCAGCATTAAAACGTAAAACGAACGGAAAGTATTTTGTATATGAAAGGGGCTGTCCCCTCCTCAACGCCCCGCTCCTCACGCTAAAGCTTGACTCTTTCTCAGAACTCTGCTTTTTAAAACAGTAAAAACTTTAGCGTAAAGAATGGAGCGTTGGGGAGGATAGAGTCCCTTTCATATAAAAAATAATCTATGTTCGTTTTAAGTTTTAATGTCGCTCCTTACTTTCAGTTAAAAAAAAAAATATTTTTTTATTTAAATTCAGAGGAAAGAGGGAACTTCTATCAGCTTATCTCACTTTTAGGTTGACATTGTCCCCATATCAGAGCTTGATATAAAAACCTTGAAAGTCGTCTTCATAAGGTCACCTACTTGAGTGATAGATCCCTAAATGAGTTTATCTCTGTCCTTGGAGATATAATGAAATGGAAAATATAAGAGACTGTTAACAAGTCAGTGTTCTTAAACTTGGTTATTGGGGTTCGATATATCGATGAAGATGGACTAGCTAGAGAGCGTATATTATATATAAATATATACATATATATATATATATATATATATATATATATATATATATATATATATATATATATATATATATATATAGTTGAATTAAAATTAAAGAAAGCCGTGGATCTATCTAGCGATACAATACAATGCATTTGAAATTCTGGTTCCAGTAAGGAGAAGCTGGCTTTCCAGTCCTACGACTTCGCAACTAATACTTCAGGACGTCTTACAGGAGTCCAAGCTCATGTGACCTGAATTTTCAATAGGAAAATTCCACATTTTCATCATCCGTAACACTGCAAAAGTCCCAAGGTGGAACATTCTTGTGAATCTTCAAGCCTTATCAAGAACATGTTCAGCAATCTTCGAGTTCTTTATTCCTTCTTAATTGAAGGCACTAAGCGCTTTGCTTATTACATAGATGCTATTAAAAAGGTTGAAGGCAAGCTTCAGATGAACACTTTGTCACAAACAATATGGCCTGCCAGATATGAGGTCTTACTTACGGTATAGAGTACATCTCTATAACTCACATAGCATTTTTTGACGATGAAAAATGATACTCCATACTGATAGGAGAAATAAGGCCGAGAGCCTCCTGCTATGATACTATGCGATTTTATTTCACCCACCCATTGAGCTTCATGAAACTTTTGGTGAAACAAACCAACAATATCATTGCTTTTCTCCAAACTAATAGTTCTGAATTCTAGCTACCACCCATTTGATGGAATCAAGATTAAAATCTTTTGCAGACATCAATCATAGAGACATCGAAAAATAGATTAAAGCATCGTTGATTCTCACTAGGAGTATTGTTTCAGATTCGAAAACAGAAAATAATCATCTGGAGATTACAGCCTAGAAACAGACTCCAACCACCATTACGGACCACTCTCTATTCCAATAAGACTTAGAGATGCAACATCTTCTTCAGCTGCCCACCACTTGATATTCAAAGAGCTCTACACTCAGGAAATGTGATCAGTCATAGCAGTCCTAGTCTCAGAAATGAAAGAGGTTTTCGGAGACATGAAAGACAAAATTCTATTGTTGAGTGCCTTGTAAATTCTGAACTCACAGGGTGCGGTAATTTCTTGGAAGTATCCCCCATAGTGAACCTGATGAGAGAGGAATTCAAATCTCAACTATGTCCCTTCAGATATGATGTTGAAGAACGAATCATTGACAGAATATTCGAGAACACTTTCACTGCTGCCAAAGAACTGAAAAACGCTTTTCTGTTAGTAGAAAAAGCATTTCAGATGGCAAATACTGTCCATGTGACATCGGCTGGATGACAAAGAAGTTTTAGCCAGCTCAAGCTGGTAAAAACTATTCTTAGGTCCGCGATGAATGAAAAGGACACGATGACTCGCAAAAACTAGCCTGAATAGTCTGAGCGGATACGAATAAAAAGTAGGCAAATTTCTTTCTAATTATGATCTTTTACATATTGCTAGATGTCTAGATATTATATTGTATTTAAACGTCAATCTATTTTTTTAAACATTTATGAAAATCAGGCAGTAATTTGGTAAATATCTATGAGGTTCACCCTTCCCCCCTCCAGTCATAAGAGGCTCGGGACATCCCTGCTTCTCACTAGCAAAACTATGTTTTGCTTAGCACCATTTGTGTGATCCGTTACCACGTTACCACTGGTAACGGTACAATCCGTTACCATTACCACTGCATTCCAAAGCATTATTTCTACATGTTTCTAAATGTGTTTGAATGGAACTGGCTTGTCTCATCCAATGGATTGTAGCTCATTTTGTGTAGCCTTAGCAGCAGTATGCACGGAGGATCTCTTTTCAACATCCCCCTCAACATACCCTGAAGGTTTCCAGCTGATACCGTAATCGGTGCTTGGGACATTATCGAAATGTTCTTTCGACAGCCTCCTTGCACCTAGCGTGTTTTATCTAAGTTCAAGGTCCTCTCAACAGTTCCTGGAATTTTTACCTTGACCCTCAGTAGAAGCAGTGTAGTATTACTAGCAAAAGTGGTAGCAATAGTAGAAGTAGCAGTAGTAATAGCAGTAGATATCTTAGTAGTAGCAGTAGAAGGTAGCGGAATTAGTAGTAATATTAGAAGTTGTAGCAGTCTCAGTAAGAGCGTAGTGCCTTTTGGTCAGTTGAAAATTCCCCCATTGATACCCTGAAAGTTTTAATTTAATGCAATAAGCCACTTCTAAGATATTGTTGATGCGGTCATTTGATAACCGGTGTGCACATACTGTTTATTTATTTGGCTCAAATTCTCTTTCAATTTTTTTCGCAGTTTCTCCTTAATATATTAATCCTTGGTAGTATTCATAATATGCTCGTTTGACACCCCGCGTGAACATAACGTGTTTTATTTAGTTTAAAACTTCCCACGAAATTTCCTGAAAGCTAGATTTGAATGTCCTTGGTCTTTTTGGACACAAAAGGAAAAAAATCCTTTTCCCAATGACAAATGCTGTACGTAAACAATGGGAAAAAGTATAGTATACAACCCTTGCTATAAGGGGTGTGGGGGTGATGGGTTTCGTCATCCCCAGAAGCAAAGTTAATAGTACTTTTAGCTATTTTGAACAAAATGTCTACTTCAAAATTGCCATCAGATGGTTTTCGAGAAACAATAGTTCTCTTAAAAAGTGCACTAGAACTTTGACTCTCCAATCAACTGAGTCCCTTCTAAATTTTCTATGACAAGTACTTCGATACGAAGTATCCTTAAGGAAAGTAAAGAAATAAAAAAAAAATAACCATTAACATGATTTGCCCACTTCGCTCTTTTTCTTAGCCACCACTATTGTAATACATTATGCATACAGATTATCATAAAAAAAGGTCAACATACGTAAAAAAATTTTAACAAAGAATCATTATTAAAATGGCATTGGATATTTTGTTGAAAAAAACAATTAATAATTTTTTTCTTATATAAGGATTGGTTTTATTGTCCAATTCTCTTGTTCTTCAATATCAAAGTCTCTCGCTTTTTAGGGTTCCCTCTTGCGATATGGGAATTGTAATACAGACATTTAGCCTAGTCTCTAGGTTAAAACGTCAGTAATGGTTTGGCAGATGTGTCACATTTCCAGGTTAAAAACACGCTGCTAATGTTATGACGATTGCCTGGTGATAGAATTTTAAAAAATCATTCAAAATAACGTAAAAACTTGTTTATTTGTAAGAAATAAAGCAGATGCACAAAAACAACTTTCTTATCCATGCCCTAGTTAAATGAGGTAAATTGTGGGTTAAACTGAAAAGATTGTGGACGGAAAGAATGAGACTGGAACTGTCCAATCACAAGCTGAGGAGCATGACGTGGAAAGCTCTGAGCTTCATTAAATGACTCAAGTTTTGGATTTGGAGCAGGAGTGACAAAGGAGAAGGGAAATCCCTGTGGAGCTCGCTGGATGAATGCAAAAGGCTCTAACTGAGAAGTTTTAACAGCTGTTTGTGGAGCAGCAGCAAAAGTAGGATCTATTTCCTTTTTTGGAAGCAAAGGTTCTGCCATTTGAATAGGTGATGTAGAAACTCTTGCTACTGGGGCGTTCTCTAAGGCGTCTGGAATTCCATTCTCATTGTCATCAGTACTAAAGTCTTCCTCGGGATTAATTAGTTTTATTGTTTCTTTGACCTGTAAGAGAAATCAAATTTTAGTTTCTAAATACCTGGTTTCAGTTTTAATGCAAAGAGGTTTAAAATAATAAGGTTTATGGCAATAACTTAGGTTGACAGAAACAAAGCTTGCTATTATCGCTGTTCTGAAAGGATAAAACTGATTTGACGTAGACAGACATCAAAACTATTTTAAGTGAGTGCTCTTTGAAGCTGATGTTTTGTATTACCTTGTGAAGTTATTGTTTTGACCCCTAGGTAAAAATAACAGAAAAATATATTAAATCATTCCATTTAATTTCAGACCTTATTGGCAACTGCAAATTAGACTTAGAGGAAAGTTAATTTTATGACTCTTTGTAAATTTTGCATTATACAACTGATTCCAATTAACGCACCTTTTCTGACCTTTTTATATAAGAATAATATTTTTAGAATGATATGGGATTGCTTAATTTTACCGTACAGTAGACAATTTAAGAGTACTAGCTATAGACTAGATGTTTCATAACTTGTCTCTCATAAGAACTTATATATTCCTAAAATCTACAATTATTTTAAAAGGAATTGGAGAAGGAAAGAGTTATGTCCATTTTTTTAAGCCAAACCAAGCATGTATAAAAAAATATATGTTACCCCTTTAGAAACTCTAGAATCACAGTTTTTCAAAAATTTTCAAATCATTGGCTGGTTTTATATCTGTTAGATCTATTGTTCTCATGTTTTACTGGAAGTATAACACGCTACAAATCGACAAACCAATGGTTTCAAGCCTTAAGATAAATTAAAAGGGATTCTCAAAGATTAAAAGTTCAAGTCTTAGCATATATATTACATTTTAATTTTAGGAAATGGCTTATTTCAAAAATTACCCTTTAATCAAAAATACCTGGACAATAGATATCTTTAATTACCGGACATCCAAAGTGGACATCCAACGTTCCTCCTTTTCCAAATAACTGTCCTGACCTATAAAAGATGAGCAACTCTTATAACTTTGACTTCTTGACCTAGAATTTATGGGGGGCGGGTTATATCATCCCCAGGGGCTTAGATATTTGACCTATTGATTTTGAGCAAGATCACTGTTCCAAAATTTCATCATATATCTTTGAGGTTATGACAGTTAAAAAGGTAATGGAAGGGTGCTGATTAACCCCATCTATTTTAAAATTCCCTTTAAAAATAACCTGAAACTTCTAGTGGGTTCAGGCATTAGTGGCTCCTAAGATACTGCAGACACGTCTCTTTCATAAATTGAGTGCATGCAGTATCTTTTGATTTAATTGAAAACATCCCTGAACACTCCCCGAAATTTCAATTTAATATCCTTCACGTTTTATTAGACACCAAGAATCAAGCAATCCACCCCCATTTTCCAAATGATGAATCCAGAATTTCAAAGAATTAGCAATTTGCATAATTTACGATCCTTGTCCTGGGGCTGTGAGATGTGTGGCATCCCAAAAACATATTTGCTATATCTTTTGGATATTTAAACAGAATCACTATTTCAAAATGTCGATCAATAATACGGGGAGGGGACATCTAGAAAGAGAGTAGGTTTCCTTTTGATAACTCTTCAACATCCCCCCAGCATCTTGACAGTTTCAACTTAATACCCTAAGCTATTCCTTAGATATTACCGATGCAGCCTTTTGACAACCAGCAGGCACAAAGTGTGTTTCGACTTCCTTCAGCTTCCCTCTTGATATTTCCTCAAAGCTTTATCTTAATAGCCTAAACGTTTTTGAAGACCCAGGATCAACCATGCCCCGTTTTGCCAATTAGAAACCTTATGGGTTAAAATAGGAAACTTACAGAACTTACAACCTTTGTTGCTAGAGCTTAGGGGGAATATATACCCTGAAGGCATGGCTATATTTAACCTTCTGTTTAAAAAAAATGGCTATTTCAAAGTTTGATCAGATTTATGTGGGAAAGAAAGGGTGTGGGAAGGGGGCTGGATGCCCTCTAATAACTATTTACTATTAGAAACTGCCCTAAAACTTTCAATTTCCAATCGAATCAGTCTGTTTCAGACTCTATACGACTCCCCCTTCATATACAGTGGCTTTTGAGGGGAGGGGATCTTACATCGAAGCTTTTGCGGCTGTTTTCTATAGTTAACGCTAGAAAGTTGTCTCTGGTAAAGCTAAAGAAGCTGAACAAAATAAAAAATTATTCTTTACAAAAACTTTAGAAGCTATTCCAAATGGCTCACTTCTTATATAAAGTTCAATTGATGTATTAATGACAATTAAAATAACTATAAACTTGAAGAATAGCTAGGAGTACTGACTTCAATTCATCAACAATTTTAGGGTGGTCTAAAGCTTGCATTTTAAAGTCTGGGTTGAGGGGGGGGCAGTTGCCCTCAATAATATGGAGAAAAAATTATTATATATCCTATGCCCTTTGAATATCCGGATATGGTCCTCTCTTGTCCCTCCAATAAAAATGCTGACGGTTCACCCCTGGGGAGAAGAGCATAAATACTGGGAGCAGATGCCGCCTATTGCCAAATGACCTTTTATCTAATACTTTTATGCTGTATACGGTGAAGCCAGGTAGTAAGCAGATTAGGAAGTAAGAAACTAACCTAAGTTTTTTGAAACACCATCGATGTACGTACTTTCAACTAAGTACGTACTTTCAACGTCATCCTCAATAATGTACGTATAGTAGTCTCATGGTGGCTAAATACGTACAATATGCAGTAATTTAACAAAGTTTTCCACCATGAACCTTGCATTGCTGTACATATTGCACTAATCTATATATACCCTATATTTTTAGCCTAAGGAACAGATTGAATTAAATTTATAGCTTGTACAGCTTGAAATTTACCTTGGAAATACTACCTCCAGCTTCCAAACCAAAGGCATATGAGCCATCATTGTTGAGTTTGTTAATCCTCTTCGATATCGGAACTTGAGTTGTTGATGTGCGCGAATCATCGTCAACACCTTTCGGAGCACAAAGAGCAAGCCCAATGATGCTTGAGACGTATAACTGAAATAGTGATCATCATTTGTAAAGCAATCTACGCTGAGAGAAAATAACCGCTGATAAAGTAAAATAGTTAGCTTTCATGCCCATATGCAGTTTTAGAGGGTGCACTAGCTCTAGGTGCAAAAATTTTAGGGGTGCAAAATTACAAAGAAATAATCTTATGGTCATAGTCATTTTATAGTTTTCGAAATTCTATTTTTATTTTTTTAAATGTAATGGATGCAGTAAATAAGCAAAAACAATTAATGAATTATGAATTAATCCATAGATAAAAACAAATTAAATAATGATTAAATAATAAAAGTTACAACAATTAAATACAATTAACTAATGCATCGATTTGGATTCTCAGTGACACAACTAAGGATAGCCTATCTCACTTACATTCGACCAATTTTAGAGTATGCATGTCCCGTATGGGGTCCACAAGTCAATAATACTATTTACCTAAGTGACCAGCTTGAGTCAATACAAAAAAGAGCAGTCAAAGTAATATTGTGCGATGCTTTTACCGAATATATGTTAGCATTATCCAATTTACAAATTCCCTCTCTTCAAGAGAGTCGTCTCAGTTTGATCCTTGATTTGGCCGATATCTTCTCAGAAGTGATAAATACAGATCGATACTACCACCAGTTTTAGTGAAACATCGAAGTAGTAGGTCGAAGAAAATTGACAGATTAGCAGCACCTCCTTCACGCACAAATCGTTTTTCCAACTCATTCATCCCTTTCTTTGTATCAAAGTATAACAATTGTTGATTTTATCCTATTTGTCTTCTGATTTTTTGTCGTTTAATTTAATCCTTTTCCTGTAAGCACAAGTGCCATTTAGTTTTATGACTACGAGAAATTATGCAAATAAAACCGATTCTATTCTATTCTAAATAAGCTTCTTTAAGCTATAAATTAAAAATAACTAAAAATTAACTGTTAATTGATAGAAACAATAAAAAAAAATGTAGTAATAAATGTAAATTTTGTTTAAAATTTTCCTAAATAATTTTTGGGAGATATGGTGGGTGCTAATCAAGATTTTGCCCAGAGTACTAGAGAGGCCAGAACTGAAGTTGTTATTGTCACTGATTTGTGACTAAAGTATTAATTTGGTATATTCAAAAATGAAACAATTGTCTGCTAAACAAAAATATTTTCTTGGAGCCAAGGAAGCCAATTTTTTATTCTTATTGTTTGATTGACCAGTTGAGAAAGTTTTCTGCGAATGTTCGTCACTTTTTTCACCATTTCAATTTCGTTCATAGCTTTGTTTGCTACATTCTTTCAAAACAAGTTGAGAAAGGTTTGGGCGAGGGGTGCCATGATTGAATTGCAAATTATTCAGCTTGTTACCCATCAAAAATTACGAGCCTGAGAATACTGGCGTAATTTTTAAAAAAAGGGAAAACAGCCTCTAGAATTCAAGAAATCTTTACGAATATCACACCATCAGGTTCAGTGTACCAGAGAATTCTACTGTAGAAGTTTCAAGCTCCTATATACAAAATGTGGAATTCTGCTTTTTTTGCCAGAAGACGCATCAAGGATGCGTGTTTATTAGTTTTTTTTCTGTTTTTTTTTTCCAGGAGAGATTGTATTGAAATAACGGTCCTAGAAGATCGCGAGAGGCTGCATTCAAACGGAAATGAAAAGTTCTAGTGCCCTTTTTAAGTGACAAAAAAGATTGAAGGGCAACTGACCCCCTCCCACGCCTATTTGCATCCTAATTTTATCTGAGCAAAATTTTGAGATAGTCATTTTGTTCAGCATACTTAAAAGATCAAATAACTATGTCTTTAGGGGTAAAATGATCCCCATAATCCATGGGGAGAGGCCTGCAAGCTCTGAAGTTTGTCCATTGCTTACATATATTCTTTTTTATTGGGAAGTATACAAAAAATTTTCAAGGGGGGATTGTGCTTTGGGTGGCTTTCTATTGGGAGAATATTCCTCGGGGAGGAATATTTCCAGGACGGATGAATTTTTCAATGAAACTGTTGGGATTTGACAGAATAACTATGCGAGATTGTTTTTAATTGTCATATATTTCCTTTGACAACTCAATTTTTTATGATGTTCCAGAGGCAATGTCTGGGGTCTATTTACCGTAGGTTTTGATTTCCGGCAAAAAATCCCACAGAAGAGGACATTTTGGAAGTGATCAAGAAACTGGTTAGACATTAAAGTCTTTTCAAATGAAAGTACATAAAGTATAATCAAACAGTTCGTGGTAACGAACTGTAGTAAGCGACCCGGCTCAATAGTAAACGAAACTCTAAAAAACGGAATTTCGATGCTAAAAGATACATCAAAAGAATCGGATTTTTATGCTGATTCTATATATACAAATTTCATCAAATTTAGTCTTTGTCATCAAAAGATACGAGCCTGAGAAAATTTGCCTTATTTTAGAAAATAGGGGAAAACACCCCCTAAAGGTCATAGAATCTTAACGAAAATCACACCATCAAATTCAGCGTATCAGAAACCCCTGTAGGAAAAATTTCAAGGTCCAATTTACAAAAATGTGTAATTTCTTATTTTTTTTTGCCAGAAGACAGATCACGGGTGCGTGTTTATTCGTTTGTATGTTTTTTTTTTGTTTTTTTTTTCCCAGGGGTCATCGCATTGACCAAGTGGTCCTAGAGTGTTGCAGAGGGCTCATTCTATTGGAAATGAAAAGTTCTAGTGCCATTTTTAAGTTACCAAAAAAATTGGAGGGCAACTAGCCCCCCTCCCACGCTCATTTTTTCCCAAAGTCAACGGATCAAAATTTTGAGATAGTCTGTTTGTTCCACATAGTCGAAAACCATAATAACTATGTCTTTGGAGGTGACTTACTACCCCACAATCCCTGGGGGAGGGGCTGCAAGTTACAAACTTTGACCAATGTTTACATACAGTAATGGTTATTGGGAAGTGTACCGACGTTTTCAGGGGGATTTTTTTGGTTTGGGAGTGGGTTTGAGGGGAGGGGTCTATGTGGGAGGATCTTTCCTTGGAGGAATATTCATGGGGAAGAGAAATTCAATGAAAAGGGCGCAGGATTTTCTAGCATTACTATTAAAAAAAACAATGGAAATATAAACATGAAAAAGTTTTTTCAATTGAAAGTAAGGAGTAGTATTAAAACTTAAACGAACAGAGCTTATTACGCATATGAGGGGTTCTAAAAATACTTTAGCATTAAGAGCGAGGTATTTAGGAGGAGATAAATACTTCGCTCTTTACGCTAAAATATTTTTAGTAATTTCAACTATTTTTTCTACGGCCTTTCTGATTCAGGGGTCATTCTTAAAGAATTGGGTAAAAACTTAAGATTTAGTGTGAAGAGTGAGGTATTAACGAGGGGGAAAACCCCCTCATATATATAATTAAAAATATAAGAATATAAAAGTTTGTTACGTAAGTTAATTCTTCAGTTACGTATATTTTTTACTAATAAAAACGTCCGTTAAAAATTAAAAGTTCTAGTTGCCTTTTTAAGTAACCGAAAAATTGGAGGGCAACTAGGCCTCCTTCCCCACCCCTTATTTCTCAAAATTGTTTTATCAAAACTAAGAGAAAGCCATTTAGCCATAAAAAAAGAATTAATATGCAAATTTCATTTTAATAATTTATATACGGAGAGCCGAAATCAAACATGCATTAATTCAAAAACGTTCAGAAATTAAATAAAAAAAAAACTTTTTTTTTAACTGAAAGTAAGGAGCGACATTAAAACTAAAAACGAACAGAAACTATTCCGTATATGAAATGGGTTGTCCCCTCCGCAATCCCTCGCTCTTTACGCTAAAGTTTGACCCTTTGCCACAATTCTACTTTTTAAAACAATTAAAAACTTTAGCTTAAAGAGTGAGGGATTGTAGAGGGGACAACCCATTTCATATACGGAATAAGTTCTGTTTGTTTTAAGTTTTAATGTCTCTCCTTACTTTCAATTTAAAAAAAAAAGTTTTTTTATTTAATTTTTCAGGCTGAATCGTCCGCAACTGGAACTGTCTGGAGGAAACTTGGCGGGGAGGGTATACTTTCCATTTGATCAAATTTTCCCGGAGGAGTTTGCCTTGAGGGGGGAGGGTAGATTTCATAGAGGGTGAGCCAGGTTTACCTGCATTATTTGAAAAAGGAACATAAATTAAGCATATGTATTTTTTTTTTTTTTTAATTGAAAGCAAGGAGCAACATTAAAACTCAAAAAAGGTACAGAAATTATTCGGTATATTAAGGGTTACCCCCTCGGCAATACCTTGCTCTTTACGCTAAAGCTTGACTGTTTGTCCCAATGTCTTAAGAATGGTTACCAAAATGTAGCAACCGTTTAATTAGAATAGGAAGTTTTTTTTAAACTGCAAATAGCTTTAGCGTAAAGAGTAAAAGTGCCAATTTTCACTCATTTAATTGATTATGTCGTTTAAAAATTGTCTTTACATTATTCAACTTCATAACCAGCACAATTTGACCGAGGATTTTCTCCCTATCTAATTAGGAGCTTCCTAGTAAAACCAACAAAAATTTACATTTTTTATCTCATAGAACTTACCATATACTAATACGTTCACATTTTATCACCTAGTGTGTATGCAAGCTACAACATGCTTAACAATTTTTCTTCTTTTTTTTTAGATTCATTTCCGACTAATGAAATTCCTGGTGTGATTAATGCTACTGATTGCTACTTACGAGCGTTATTACCATTCCCATTAACAGATATTGCAAGACAACAGTCAAATTACTGATTGCTCTAAACAGTACTCAAAAGGTTTTATAGTAACTTCCCCTGCTTTACAAACTGGTGAGAGACTTCAGGTTTTTTCAGGGACGGCTCATCATCCTCCCCTCTTATTAGTCTCTTAACTCAAGTATGTAGTCAGATCAATGACCGCAGTTAATTCGCTAATCAAGTAATCTAATGATTTCGCAATGACAGCTTTTCTTACCGCAATTACCTTAATAACTTCTTTTAGACAAATTTTTGAAAATATCAAGATTATTCTTCCAAACATTTCCTGTTTTGCCCGAATCAGAGGCAATGCTATAGCGTTGCCTATAGTAATGGCCATACGGCTCCAAAGTTGTGTTATTATTATTTTCCCCAAACGCACTTCATATGGAAGGGGTGGTCCTATAAACTTTGAAGGGAGCTCCTTCGATTGGAAGTTCTAGGGCCCTTTACAAGACTCAAAATTATCAGAGGGCAACTACCCACCCTCCTACACCCTTTTCCCCCTAATGCATCCGATAAAATTTTGAGGTAGCCATTTTGTTAAAAATAGTTCAAAGGTCAGATAACAAAAACTCTGCAGTCGACACAGTCCCCCCAAAGCCCGGGGGTAGGCGTTGTTATTTATGCACTGGGAGTATATATGGTTCTTATGGAAGGAATGCTCGTATAAGCTTCAGAGAAGGCTCATTTGATTGGAAATTCAAAGTTCTAACTCACTTTTTAAGAGTCAACCAGAAATTGGAGGGTGACTAGTCCCCCAAGCCCTTTTCTTCAAGACCTATCCGATAAAAATTGAGATAGCCATTTAGTTAAGGAAGCCTTATGCATCAGATAAAAAGAATCCGGGGTCAACACAAACCCCCTGAGCCTGGGGCAAGCGTTTTAAGCTCGAGAACATATAAGGTTCTTATGCAAGTGATGGTCGTATAAACCTTAGAGGTTGCTCATCTGATTGGAAATTGAAAATTCTAGTTACGTTTTTAAGAGTCAAAAGAGATCGGAGGGCATCTACTCCCGCCTCACACACACGCCCTCTTTTCCTCAAATACATCCGAACAAAGGATGTATTGGTCATATAAACCACGGAGCTGACTCAAACGATTAGGAATTGAAAGTTCTAATTTACTTTTTAAGAATCAAAGTGGCCAACCACAAAAAGCACCCCCCCAGCCCTCTTTTCCCCAAATGCGTACGATCGAATTTCTTATATAGCCATTTTGTTTAAAATAAAAAAAAAAACAGATAAAAAAAAACTCCAAGGGCAACACAGCCCCCTAGAACCATGGGCAAGTTGTCCCAGGGGAATATAAAGCTTATAAGGAGAGGATGATTTTATAAAAATCGGAGGGGCTCACTAGATTGTAAATCCAAATTTCTAGAGCTATTTTTAAGAGCCAAAAGTGATAAGGGATCAACTGCCCTCCAAGGCCCTTTTTTCCCAAATCCGATCACAATTTTGAGATAGCCATTTTGTTCAAAATAGTTTGAAGAACAAATAACAAAATTCAGGGGGTCGACACAACCCCCAGAGCCTAGGGGAAGTGTTGTAAGCTATGCCCCAGAACAGAATAGGTTTTATGAAAGGTATAGTGGCATAAAAATCAGAGGTGGGTCATTTGATTGGAAATTGAAGGTTCTAGTCACCTTTCGAGAGTCATTAAAAGTGATTGAACGGCATCGTACCCCACGCCCATAACCTCTTTTCCTTAAATTTATCTGATAAATTTGAGATAACCATTCTCTTTGAAATAGTCCAACGATCAGATAACAAAAATTCGGAGTCAACATTCCCCCTAGAGTCCGGGCGAACTAAGGGTCCTAATTTGTGCCTCCTGGGTATATAAGGTGTTTATGAAATAGTTAATCGTATAAACTTCCGAGGGGACTCAAATGATTAGAAAATCAATCCCCATGTGCGTCCAATCGAATTTTAATATTGCCATTTTGTTTAAAATAGACCAAAAATCGTATAACAAAAACTCCACGGATAGCCCTACCCCCCAGAACTTGGGGGAAAGGATTGTAAACTATGCCCCCGGAGCAAATAAGGTTTTCATGGAAGGTATGGTAGTATAAACTTTGGATCGGGCTCATCCGATCGCAAGTTGGAATTTCCAGTGCACTTTTTAAGAGTTAAAGGGGATCGGGATGTAACTAGCAAAGACCCTTTTCTCCCGAATGAGTCCGATAGAAATTTTTAGATAGTCATTTTGTTCAAAATAATTTAACTATAACAAAAACTTCGGGTTAACATGACGCCCCAGTGCTCGGGAATAAGTGTTGCAAGTTATGTATCGGGGCATATAAAGTTTTCATACAAGGGGTGGTCGTATAAGCTACAGAGGTGGCTCATTTGATTAGAAATTGAAATTTATAATTACCTTTTCAAGAGTCAAAGGTGAAATGAGGACAACTACACCCCCTTTCACACACACCCTCTTTTCTCCAAACAGATTCAATCCAAATTTTGAGAGAACCATTTTATTTGAAATAGTCCAACGATCAGATAACGAAAAATTCGGGTCAACACAGCCCTCCTCCCAGAAACAAATTATGCTATTAAAATTTTTGTATTTAAAACAAGATTGTAATAAAACATAAAATTTACAGTAAAATTTAATTTTGAACTGATGAGCTTTTAGAAATTAATATTATTATATATCAAATATTCAGTTTAATTTTTATACTTTTTTCTAAGACTGTTCAAGACAATAATAGCTTCACTCCCAGAGGAGTGTGATACTGCCCCCTACCCTAACTGTAAAAGACGAAAGCCCACTGCATCATTGGTGCTTCACAGACAACGAATTATATGTCTTATTTTCCAGTCATTACAGCATTGAAAACAAAAATAAAAGTGTAGTGAATCATCTTAAACTGATGATTCTTTAACAATTAATAGAATTATCTATAAAACGTTCAGTTTGATTTTATTTGTACTTTCCAAGACTGTTCAAGACACAGACACATAGAGTCAAACAGTTCGTGGTAACAAACTGTAAGTAAGAAGCTACCCGGCTTAAATAGTATTCGAAACTCTACAAAATAGAATTTTGATACCAATGGACACACTAAAAGAATTAGATTTTTATGCTGATTTTAAATATGCTAGTTTAGTTTTACCCATCCAAAGTTATGAGCCTGAAAAAATTCGCACTATTTTCAAAAAAAGAATGAAACACCCCCTAAAAGTCATAGAATCGTAATGAAAAATGACATTATCAGATTCAACGTATCTGAGAACCCTACTGTAGCTTTTACCCTATGTTTTACCTTACATCTGCAAAAATGTGGAATTTTGTATTTTTTGCCAAAAGAAAGATCATGGATACGTTTTCATTTTCTCCCCCAGGGGTGATCGTATCGACCCAGTGGCTCTGGAATATCATGAGAGGGCCCATTCTAATGATAACTAAAAGTTCTAGTGCCCTTTTAGGCGACTAGGCAAAAAATTAGAGGGCAACTGGGCACCCTCCCATACTCATTTATTTCCCAAAGTCACCGGATCAAAAGTTTTACATAGCTATTTTGTTCAACATAGTCAAACAATCTAATAACTAGGTCTTTAAGGAAAAACCTAATCCCCAACAGTCCCGAGGGGAAGGGACGCAAGTTATGAACTTGCATACCTGCAAGTTAAAAGCTGGGGGATGGGTCAGGGGGGGGTATGAGGGAGTATCTCTCGATGAAGAATTATTATGGGGAAAGAGAATTTCCATGAAGGGGGTGCTGGATTTTCCAACATTATTTAAAAGACAATGAGAAATTGAATAAAAAAAAAAGTTTTTAGAATATAAAAAAAGAAACTATTAAGTATACTAGGGGTTCTTCTCCTTCTCAATATTTTGCTCTTCACACCAAAGTATTTTATTAGTTTCAAAAGGACTGTTTATTCTAATTAAACGTCCTTTGAAATTCAGGGGTCATTCTTAAAAAATTGGAAAAAAAATTGACTTTAGCGTAAACAACGAGCTATTGATGAAGGTTCAACCCCCTTATATACATACTAAAAATATACGCATATGGAAGTTCACTCTGCGAGTTAATTCGTAATTTACGCATATTTATTACTAATAAAATCATTGGTAAATAAAATTTAAAGTTCTAGTGGCCTTATTAAGTAATCCAAAAAACTGGAAGGCAACCAGAACCCCTCCCCGCCCTTTTTTCCCAAAATTGTCTGATCAAAATTTTAAGAAGGCCATTTAGCCAAAAAAATGTAAAATTAATATGCGAATTTCGTGTTGATTATTCATGTACGGTGAGCCAAAATCAAAACCTGTATTAATTCAAAAACATTCAGCAACTAAATAAAAAAAAACAAGTTTTTTTAAACTGAAAGTGAGCAGCAACATTAAAATTTAAAACGAAAAAAAGATTATTCTGTATTAGAAAGGAGCTGTCCCCTCTTCAACGTCTTGCTCTTTAAGCTAGAGTTTGACTGTTTCTCACAACTCTACTTTTTAAAACAATAAAAAAACTTTTGCGTAAAGGGCGGGATGTTGAGGAGGGGAAACCAATGTCAATTCTTGTTTTCAGTTTGAAAAACTCGTTTTTTTTATTTAATTTTCAATAAAGTGCCAATGACACGGTAGGTTTTAGGCTTTAACAATGAGAGAAAAAGGCGAAACCGAAACTCTTGTTTGAAGTGATTTTTTTGTTGTTGTAAGCTTGATCTACATATTCAATTTATATTAGTACCTATTGCAAGTTTGTTTGTTATGACTGTTTGCAACAAATTGCGCATGTCAAGTTGCATGAGCAACTTTTTCTTAAGAATTATGAGAAAAAATCAAGCTTTAGCGCAAGAAGTGGAGGCTTGTGAATTGGGAGCCACCCTTTTGCAAAGAATAGTATCTGTTCGTTCTAAGATTGAAAACTAAGACTTTTAGTTGAAAAGAACATCTATTTAATTTTCTACTATTTTTCAAATCATGTCAGAACATCTCCTTCCCTCCTCCTCCCCATGTAGTTTCTCGTGGAAATTTTCCTCCCCACTAAAAACTCTACCATTGGAAAATCCCCCCGCTGGAAATTCCTCCCCAAAAATTTTTTGTACTTATCCCGATAACATATAATAAATGTGCACAATGGGGAAATTTATTAGATTACAGCCCGTCTCTCAGGTACTATGGGAAAAAACTTTATTCCCAAAGGCACAGAAAATTAGCCTTTAATTATGTTGAACCAAATGGCTATTAGAAAATTTTAGCTGTATGTCCTTATGAATTATGGGCGTGAGAGGAGGGCTAGCAACGCCCTAATCTTTCTTAGTCACATTGATGGACACTAATATTTTGATTTATGTTCAAATGAAATCTCACTTGATCTTCTAAGACCATTGGTTCAGTATGCTCACACCTTGGGAAAAAAAATAATAAGCACGCATCTGCGATCTTTCCTTGGGCAAAAATACAAAATTCTACATTTTTGCATATTGTAGTTTGAAAATTTTTCAGTTTTTTCAGGTTCCCTAACATGTTAAAGCTGATGGTACGACTGTCATTTGGATCAAATGATGCCTTAGGTGTGTTTCTCTCGTTTCAAAAGACGGGAAAATTTATTCAGGCGCATAGCTTTTGGTAGGTAACATTATACTTGATAAACTTTGAAAACAAGAGAGGAAATATAAATGAAAAGGAAAAACAAAAGAGGTGAAAAACAAGGATTTCGTCAGCCAGTAGCAAAATATGAAAATGTCTACTGACTGACAAAATCCTCGTTTTTCACCTATTTGATTTTTTTCTTTTCATTTATATTTCCTCTCTTTTTTTCATGCGTCTTGCATAGGCCTTATGGTATCAGAACGTATTTATACTTGATAAATTTTATATATTATGGAATTAGCAAAAAAGGGAAATTCTTTTAATTCATCTGCTGTTAAGATTATTTTTAGAGTTTTGGCTCCTACTAAGCCAAGTAGTTCCTCATCTACCGTTTTTTACCAGGAATTGTTTGATAGGGGGCGTTAGCCATACTTCTGTTTTTGGTAGTTTCTTTGTTAAAACGTTGATTTGGTTATTTATTGTAATACATGTTTGTTTTCAATTATTTGTTAACTGTGTTCATGGTCGTTTCGCGCTTGAATTATTATTTGAATTTATTTACGCTATTGCATACTGTAGCTTTTTAATTTCCTGTAAAACAGTCCTCTTATGGAATTTTATAAGCAGATTATATGTACAAATAGGTGTCTAGTCAGGTTATTCCGGGGTTTTATCATGTTTTCACTTAATATTTTATGGTAATTAAACAGTATTTATATGTTCATAATATGTGTTTCACATGCTTAAACCTAAATTTATAGCAAGGTCTTAAACTATGCTTTATCGTAAACTGTGTGTTTTTTTTTAATCTTTGTTAAAATCACTATTTGAAAATCAGGTATTTCGTAGGGGAGCATTTGATTCAGTTGCGGCTATTGATTTTTCTAATTGTTCTGATTTATCTTATGACCCGACATTAAAAATGTCGAGAAAAATCATTCTTGAAAAGCTTAATAATCTTTAATGGATACCCAGTTGGTTAAACTGGGTTGAACCCAGTTCAACCATAAGCTTATAGTTAGTATGTTGATATTTCAACCCTATCAGTAGAGTCAAATCGTAACTAAAATATTAGAAAGTAGGGACCTTGTATAACAGATGCACTACCACTCAAGAAGTGAAGTTAAGCTAATCCTAATAAATATACTTTTGTAAGATACAAATATAATATTGTAGAAACAAATTTGGGCTAAATGTCTGGACATTGAGGGGGGAGGGCAGTAAAGTACAGCGGGTGTGCATGCAAAATGTGTTAGCTTATTATTATGCAAAATTATCTTATGTAAATTAGCTTATGCAATTATTAAAAATTAGCTTATGCAAAATTACTCTACAATATTATGAAGTAAGAATTTTTTTCTGACTTCAAACTGTCAAATATTTTAACCACACTCCACCACTAATATGCAAATATATAGCTAAATCTATACATTTCCCATTCATTGTGTCACTTCTCTTTGTCTTTTTCCCCGCTAAGGTAGAAGAAACTAGCGAAAGAAACCGGTTTACGGTGCGTCAATGCATGAACAACTTTAGCGGTAGTCAGCATCAAAAAGTTCGTGGTAACTAACTGTAGTACAGTGCTTCCATTGTCCCCGAATTTTCGGGGATTTCCCCGAAAATTGAGAAAAATCCCCGAAAAAAAATGTCGTTCCCCGAATCCCCGAAAACTCCCCGAAAATCTTTCTTTTCCCATGATCTACCCGAAATAGAATTAGTGGAAGGCTCACTGTTCGTTCCAAAGTTTCAATATTGTTCTGCAACTTTATACTATGGTACGCTGGCGAACGTATGATATTGAAAAATATAAAACGGAATTGAGCTTATAGTTTGGAAATTCAAATCTTCTAAGCATTGGAAAGTTCAAAATTAACCGGTTGGATATAATATCTTCTGCTTCAAGTTATAATCATCTCGTGAGTATTGGTGATTCTTCGTATTTCCTTGATTATTTTACCATACTTACACTTTAGACAATTGTGATTGCAGCTGAATGCTTCAGTTACCTAACCAGGGTCTACCTGGTCCCACCCAAAATTTCCATCCCCCCTACTCTCAAACTCTATTTGGAATCCTCACTAAAGGACAAAGTGTAACAATATATACGCAAGCACCAAATGTTAGGTGCTTTGGAAGAAAAAGAGAGGTATATTGTATATCAGTACTATTGCAGAGTCCTTCAGTGTTATAAGTCCCAGGAATATGAACACACTCAAAAAGAATGTAGAGCTAAAGAGTCTGACTGACTCTTTAGCTGAACCTGATATGCTGAAACTGATCCAGTTATGTGAGACTAACCAGATCAAATTGCCGAAAATCGTAATCTGTGATCCTACGGAGGTCCCAACTACGCCTGATGAATTGAATGCTATTGTTACTCAAAAAGTGACAAAAACTTCCAATAATTTGAAGGACTTTATTGAAAGTGAGAAAAAAGCCCTTGCAGCTGAGAAACTTGCTACATCCATGAATCAATTAGTCACTTCACCTGCCAAGCCTTCCTATGCAGTTATTCTCAAGAAGCCCCCCTTAGACCTTAAAAAGCCTGACTCCCGTAAAGCTTATCTGGAGCATGTTTGTGGAGAAGCTAGTGGGAATATAATCGAGCTTCGTCCAAGTAGATACGCCTGGAAAGTAGTCACAAAGGATAAGTGGTGCCGAATCTAATATATCACGCATAACCGGGAATAACCCTGAAGTCGAGCCTAAACTCCAATGCCCCTCCTTTTTCGGTATTATCCGTTATGTTCCTGAAGATCTGGATCAAAAAAGCCTATATGATCTGATTGCCAACTGTTTGAAAGCAACTCAAATGCGAAACACCCGTTCGTTTAAGCTTCTTTTTGATTCTAAAGAGGACCTCGAGTCTTCTATTCGCTTTCCGCCCATCATAGGGTGCGAAAGACTCCCCATTAGTATATTTCAACGCTTGCCACCCCAATGCTTTTCTTGCCAGTCATATGGTCATTTTGCGTCTGCGTGCTCAGGTACCCGAAAATGTTCCAAGCGTGGTGAGGCTGACCACTCCACCTAAAGATAATCCTTGTACCAAGGCACTTAAGTGTGCTCTTTGCAATTTCTCCGACCACCCATGTTACACTTTTAAATGTCCTGTCGCTCAGTCTCTTCTAAAGAATTCCAATGCCTGAAGAAACCTTAAAAATTGTATCGTGGAATATCAATGTGTAAGTTCTACCGAGACATCACCTACTGTCTGAACTTTGCTTGCGGTTTGACGTGGTGGGTCTTCAGGAACACTTCTTGTCAAGCGATAGTTGTCAACTGTTGGAGTTCACGTCTTCTCATAATCTGTTTTTTCACCATGATAAGTCCACTCGCGGTAGGCCTTCAGGTGGTTTGGCCCTGATGATACGGAAAGAGCTACTTGGTAATCTAGTTGCTAAGTCTGATAGTTTCCTTGCGGTTGAAGTTTCGAATGTGGTCATATTCGTCGTTTATTTTCCTACTAATTACCGTAATGATATGTCTGAGAGAAAGTTCTCTCTCACATGTACATCTATTGCCAAGCTAGTATTAAAATATGAATATGAATGCCTAAGTTGTCTCCTGTTTGGTGACTTTTAACTGTGAACTGCCTGACCCTGAAAACAATAGATCTCAGATCTTGCTCCATGCTTGTCCAAGTCTCACCTATGTTGGAAATGATCGTGATTTTACGTACATCCATCAATCTGGTTCCGTGTCTCAGTTGGACTATTTCTATTGTTCTTCTATGATTAAACCCACCTCTAATACTACGGTTCTTCTTGATTACTCCATATCCGACCACATGCCGATCTGTAATTCTTTTCAAGTAAAGCCCTTGCCGCAAACTTCACCCACAAATTACCCACCTAAATGATTGTTCAGCCTCAACTGGGAAGCAGCTAACATCGATTCCTACCAGAGTTCATGTGACTACATACTGTCGAAGATCCGGATTCCTTTCGCACTTCTCTGTTGTCCGAATATGACAGTAGAATCAGAAAAAACCATCCTACTAAACATTTACTGTTCTGAGATAACGCATGCTATCCATACAGCTGAGAAAACTGCAGCTCCGGTCCGCAATATTCGCCACGGCACGGAAGGGCATAACTGGCGGAATAATCCTAATCTCCTGGCCGCATGTGATTCAGCAAAATTCTCGCTACATTTATGGGTAGATTGTGGGAAGCCGCGCTCTGGAGTAGTCAACGCTGTTCGTATTTACACGAAACGTAAATTTCCCAAAGCCATCGCACAGCATAAGGCTAACGAAATTGCCCGTACCAGCGAGATTGTCGATAATTCGCCTCTTGCTTTGTGGCATCTTCGATCTAAGAACAAATCTTCCAATGGCCCGCCCTGCATGCCAGAAAAAGACTGGTGCGACTACTTCAGAAACCAATTTTCAGCCCCTAATTCCTACCTAGATAACACCTTTTGCCAGGCCCTCGATAAGGAGTTTCAGTTTGCAGTTAAGGATATAGGTGTCCTGGTCACTCCGTCCTTGATGCGTTCCAAAATTGATAAGGTAAAAAAAAAAGAAATCTAAGGGCATCGATGGTATATCTGGTACCCATTTAAGCTTTGCCAGCAATCTTCTCCTGGAGCGATATTTCAAATGATTTTCGTTACTGGCATCGTTCCAGACAGCTTTGGTGTTGGGTTGGTCCATCCTATTCTAAAAAAAGGTAAACCAGCTGACCAGTGCGCTTCATATCTGCCGATCACTGTTTCAACTACTTTTTGTAAGCTATTTGAATCCCTTATTTTTGATGAAATTGCACTTGGATGCACTACTCCGGACGACCAGTTCGGTTTCAAAAAGCACTCAGGACGGGAACACGTTCACAGCGTTCTTGCAAATCTTTTTATTGATGCAGATAAAAATGGTGATCTTCTCGTCTTTGGAGCACTTGATGTTAGTAGAGCCTTCGATTCTGGCATCCATGGCCATATCCTGCTCAAAGCCCTTCAGCGAGGTGTTTCCTCTTGCATCATTTCCCCTGTTTACAGTATGTACAATAAGCTCTCGGCTGTTATCCTGATCCCCTCTCCGTCCGGCAGTTTTCCTTCTAAAGAAATGCAGAGTGTCAAGAAAGGCGTACGTCAAGGTGGCAAAACTTCTCCATCACTGTTTAATAACGCTATTATCGAAGTACAGCAAGTAATAAAGCCGTCGTGCTTTTTCCGTGGGATTAATCTTTTGCTGCTGAACTTTGCTGATGACATTCTTCATGTTTCTCGTTCGATATCTTTATTTCAAAAAAATTACGACTCACTTGCAGCGGCATACTAGTAGATCGGACTTTCCTTCAACGAATTTAAAACAGAACTTCTTTTCTTCAATGGTTCAAAAAATGAGCTTTCAATTAACCTCTCCGTTAAAATTGGCGACACTCTGATTAAGCCTTGTGAGTCCTTTACGTATCTTGGCCTTCCTATTTCTTCTACATTGAAGGACACACGCTCAGCACTGACAAACCGTCGCTGTTCCCGTCTACGAGCGTCTTACGGATTACTTGTTGCCAATAAGTATCGTTTCAACCGTCCTCTCCTTGCCCGGCTATACAATGCTTTTACTACCCCCCATCTGCTTGCTCTGGTTCCCTTCTGAAAAATATTCAAAGCTACCGAAAAGAAAGCCATTTGCAGCGCATTTCACAGATATGATAAGTTTCTCCTGCGTCTCCCTTTGTGGGACAGCAATGGCGGCATCTCCAGGAAACATAAGGTCACCAACCCTTCCATGGCCACAGAGAGAAGAATCTCCAAATTCAGTACCAATATTTTAAGAGCCAACTACCCCTGGACTAGTGATATTTTATAATATTTGAAGTGGAAGTGTATTTAAATTTTTGTGCTTTTCTTTCTTTTTCTTTTATATACTCCGTCTTTTCCGTTTTTGACGGGTAATAAATTAACAATAATAATAACTACATGTGTGCACTGCAATTTTCTAACGTTACAGCAGAACGCTTGTTCAGCGCCCTCAAAGATTTGAAAACAGATAAATGAAACTGTTTGGCGACAATATCGGTTGCTTGTAGTCTTCAGACCAAAGTGGGAATGAAGAGCCTCAATCTCAGTTCCTCTTCTCTTGTCCTTGACCGTGAAATGACGAAGCTTCTGTCAAATGTTAAGGCTTCTGCAACTGTTGAAGAAGCAGCTACTCTTATTTCTAGTTTTGTGGCCCCTTAGGTCGTAGGTAGTGTGCTTAGTTTAGCTGATATTGAGCCTCTTCGTGGCAATTTTCAATGACATATTCTTTTTTGTATAATTGAATATAATTGAAACTTGAAGGCTTTATTATTTCCTGTACAAACAAGGTTTGTTGCAAATACATGTTTGATCATTCGAAAAATTCTTTTGGCTTTCCCATCCCAAAATACTCCCTTTTTGGTGCAGAATAAATTGAAAAAGCTGATTTCCACTCTAGGATTTAAGCAGGCCTAAGTGTTTGAAGCTAGGTAGAACCGCTGGACCGAAAAGGCTTTTGAAACACCAGTCAAGAAAATAAAACCTGTATATATTTTCAACCAATCAGAGAAGAAACGGATTGGCCAGGTATCCTAAACAAAATTCTTTTTATTTATTTTAAGTTTATCTTTTTAAACCGAATCTTACGCGTGGGGACCTTTATGGTATTTTCCGGGATAAATTTTTAACGGTATTGAATTATCTAGACGATTTTTCCTGGGAGAGGAATAATTTTTCTGTGGAGATGGAGCTGGATTTCCTGGCATTTTTAAAAACTGTTTGAAATAAAATAAAAGATTTTTTTCCGTCTGAAAGTACGCCCAAGGAGCAACATTAAAATGAACAAAAAAATATTATATATATGAAGGGGATAGCCCCCTTTTTCTTTACGCTTAAGTTCAGATTTAGTCCCGATTCTGTAAGAACAACTTCCAAAACAATTGAAAAATGAGAAGCTTAAGTACTAAAAAACTTCAGCATGAATAGTTGGGCGTTTAAAAGGGGACAGTCCTCTCACTATGTTATCGTTTCTATTCGTTTTAATTTTTAATTCTGTTCCTTGCTTTCAGGTGATTTTAAAAAATTAAATTTCTGGTGTAAGTTCATGTTTGCTTGCCGAAGAATATTCATTAATTTCGAGAAATCATTGCAAATGTTATTGCTTTGTATGAGATTATTGCCTTTCTATAGGCTACTTTATTTTCGTCGTCTTTCTGAAAATAAATGACATAAAAATCTCGTTTTCGGGCTATGGGAATAAAGCAGCAAAGATAATATAGAACCTAAAGCAACAAAATTGCAGTGTCATTCAGCCTATTTTTTTTAATTTATTTAAAAATAGTTCTGAGGTTTTGTCTGCAATACCAGCAAAAATCGTTTTTGGCTATGGGTTCCAATCCTTTACCCTAGCTCTAGAACCTATTCTGTTAAAAACTAGATTTAGTACGCGGATCCAAGCCCTACTTGAGCCTGAAAACGAAGCTATAACCAATTTTGGCTCCCAAATTTTGTAACAAAAGTCCATTTTGAACTTGCCCCCGAAAATTCCCCGAATCTTGAAGACTTGTCCCCGAAAACTCCCCGAATTTTTTAAACTTGTCCCCGAATTTTGAGATTCGAGAGTGGAAGCCCTGCTGTAGTAAGAAGCGACCCAGCTCAATACTAACCGAAACTCTAAAAAACAGAGTTTTGATACCAATAGTTAGATCAACAAAATCGCATTTTAACACTGATTTTAAACATACAAGTTTCATAAATTTAGTGTTACCCATCAAAGTTACGAGCCTGAGAAAATTTATCTTATTTTAGATAATAGAAGGAAAACCCCCTTAAAAGTCATAGAATCTTAACGGAAATCACACCATAAAATTCGGCGTATAAGAGAACCCTACCGTAGAAGTTTCAAGCTCCAATCAACAAAATATGGAATTTTGTATTTTTTGACAAAAGACAGATCACGGATACGTGTCTATTTGTTTTTTTTCCCAGGGGTGGTCATATCGACCCAGTTGTCCTAGCTTGTTGCAAGAGAGCTCATTCTGACAGAAATTGAAAGTTCTATTGACCTTTTTAAGTGACCAAAAAATGGCGGGCACCTAGACTCCCTCCGACGAAAATTTTTCCCCAAAGTCACTGGATCAAAATTTTCAGATAGCCACTATGTTCAACTTAGTCGAAAATCTAATAACTATGTCTTTGGGGATGACTTAACCCCCTCCAGTCCGCGGGGGAAGGGCTGAAAGTTTCATACATTGACCATTGTTTAAGAATAGTAATTGTTAATTATGAAGTGTACAGACGTTTTCAGAGAGACTTTTTCATGTTGGGGTGGGGATGGGTCGCAGGGAGGAAGTTAGGTGGGAGGATCTTTCCATGGATGAATTTTTAATGAGGGAAGAGAATTTTCAAGAAGAGTGCGAAGAGTATTAAAAAAAATAAACAAAGGGAAAATAATTGAATTTTTTTCAGCTGTAAGTAATGAGCAGCATTAAATCTTAAAACGAACATAAAATATTACGTATATAAGGGGGTTCGTCTCCTCCGCAATACCTTGCTCTTTACACTAAAGTATTTTTAGTAATTTCAACTATTTTTTCTAAGGCCTTCGTGATTCAGGGGTCATTCTTAAAGATTTGGGACAAAATTCAAGCTTAAGTGTAAAGAATGAGGGGAACTCCATCATATACGTAACAAAAATACACAAAAGTAGAAGTTCGTTACGTAAATTAATTCTTAATGTAAATATGTTTATTACTAACAAAACTGTTCGTAAAAAAAATCTAGTTGCATTTTTAAGTAACCAAAAATCGGAGGGCAACTTGGCCTCCTCGCCCATCCCTTTTTTATCAAAATCTTCCGACCAAAAATATGAGAAAGCCATTTAGCCAAAAAATTAAAATATACAAATTTCGCTTTAATTATTCATGTATGACGAGCCAAAATCGAAACATGTATTTATTAAAGAACTTTCAGAAATTAAATTTAAAAAAAATTACTGCAAGTAAGGGAACGACATTAAAACTTAAAACGAACAGAAATTATTCCGTGTATAAAAGGGGTCGAACCCTCCTAAACGCCTCGCTCTTTATGCTAAAGTTTTTTTTTGTTTTAAAAAGTAGGGTTGTGACAAAGAGTCAAACTTAGCGTAAAGAGTGAGGCGCTGAGGAGGGGATAACCCTTTCATATGCGGAATAATTTCTGTTCGTTTTAAGTTTAATCTTAAGTGAAAATCTGGACACGCGTAGTATTGTTTAATTTAGTTTTACACCTCATCAAGTTTTTCTGAAAAATAATACTTAATTTTAGTCCCGCAATATGGCCTACTGATATGGTTTATACCACTAATAAGGTCTTTTTACAGACTGTGTACATACAACGTGTTTCAATTTAAGCTAACATACCCCCCTCTCGACATTTTTCATCAGTAGTAGTAATAGTGGCAATACAAGTAGTAGGGATAGTCTGCATATAGTGCCTTTCGGTTGGTTCAAAATCCCCCTTAAAACGCATTGAAAATTTCAATTTAATGCTCTAAATTCTTCCTGAGATAGTTTCTTTACAGGCCAAAGAGCCTTTGGGGGAATAGTAAAATATAATACTGTATGTGTTTTTCGTAACGGATAAATCTTGTCTTATTTCACTGTATCTCCAGGTTAAAATCATATTCCAGGACTCATTTTAATTACCGGATGACGGGAATGTCTAAAACAACTAAAAAATAATACAAAACTATTCTATTTGGAAATAACAAAAATAAAGTATGTACAAAATACACAAAAATTATTATCCCTATCTCTAGTTGAAAAAAATAAATTGCGGGTTAAAATGAAAAGACTGTGGCTGGAAAGAATGAGACTGGAACTGGTCAATTACAAGTTGAGGAATTTTCTGCAGAAGAGGGCGAGCTTGATTCAGTTGTTCAAGTTTAGCATTTTGAACGGGAGCATCAAAGGAGAGGTCAAATCCTGGTGGAGTTTTCTGGGTGAATGCATTGGGCTCAGATTGAATATTTGTAGCAGATTCTTGTTGAACAGCGCTAAATAGAGGCTCTGTTTGCTGCTGTTGAGGCAGAGGCACATCTGTTTGTACTGATGCTGGAACAGCAAATGGAGCAGAAAGGGCAGGGACTGGTGCTCTTTTCAGATCGCTAATATTGTTCTCCAAGGTGCCTAGAATTCTATCCTCATCAGGATCATTGCCAAAGTCTTCTTGATCGTTAAAAATTTCTATTGTTTCTTTGGCCTGTAAGTAAATTAAAATTTTAGCATCTGGGTACATCATTTCTTATTTAGCGGAAAGACGTTTAAAACAGTAAGATATATGTCAATAACTTCTTGTAGTAGAAAATATTCTTGCTGTTGTTATTATGTCGCATTTATAAAATTAATTCATCGCAAACGAGAAACAACCTGAAAGACATTTGAGAATTAGATTTACAAGTAAGCTCATACGTTGTTAATATTAGTAAAGTTAATATTATGCAAATAGGTTTAACTTGCGACCTTTCCCCCTTCCACCTTGATAGGCCTCTTTTAAGCTGAATGCTCATGTAAGGATAGCATTTTTAGAATGAGATGGTGTTGTTTAAGTGGTAAGTACAGCAATGCACTGACATTTTAGGAATATCCGGTTTACGGTGATAAATTCAAAGCATATTTGAAAAGAATTGTTTTACCCATCAAGAACAGCACAGGTTATTAAAACACAAGGCTTTAAGTTGACAGGCGTATAAGATCTAAATAAACCATGGCTCCTATCATGTTACTAGAATTTTTTTCATGGACGCAAATTGAAGTTGGCTGAAGTCCATAAGTTCACTAAAGTTTCAGTCTAGAAATAGGCAATCCAATTTTAATCATTTCTTCGAATTTTTTCTTAATAGTTGATATGGATCTTGGGTCTTTAATGACTTGAAGTCATTCCGCTTTGGGTCTGCTTGACTCTTTCTACTGTCTTAAGTAGCTACTTGTGTATATTCTTAGCTTTCTACGAAGTGTCAATTTCATTTTTATGCTCTCCATCAACTAATTACCGGTATATTAATGAATTGTTCTTCCCTCGGTTCATTCGGCCTGTCTTAGCTGCAGCTGTAGTGTGAACCGATGTTCAGCATAAGGAGAGTGTTCGTCTTTTTCTTGGTTATGAGATGAAGATCTGAGAAGAAAGATCTTCTTCTAGCAAACAAAAAGAAAGTCAAGAGACAAAGGAATTCGATTAGAAGAAATTTCTTCAGAACTCTAAGTGGCTTTTAGTCCCAGGAAATTTGAAAAACTTTTTCCATATTTAATATTATGATGGAAAAAATAACTATACCTGAGGAACTTCCACAAAAGAAGTAAATGACAGATCAGCACCTGTTGAATCACCAAATGGCACCGGAAGAGGGAATGGTGAAACAGGAATATGATTAGCTTTGGCATTGAAGCCAGTATTAGTACCAGCTGCATAGTCAACCACTTTAAGATATCCTTCTGGATCAACATATCCATAACGTCCAGTTATGTTGCCTCGAGGATCACGAGTTTCAACCTAAAAATTGATTAGTATAATTGTTTAACAAAAACTTGATTAATTAGCATAATCTAAAATTTTGACAGACAAAAGTGCAGACTTCTTTATAAGAAATAATGACCCATGGGGCTAACCAAACAGTTCGTGGTAACAAACTGTAAGTAAGGAACGACTCGGCTCAATAGTAACCAAAACTCTGAAAAAGGAAATTCTAACATTAATTGATACAATAAAAGAAGTGGCTTTTTATGTTGATCCCAAACACACGAAAATTGATTAAGTTTCATTTACATCAAAAGTTACAAGTCTGAGAAAATGTACATGATTGTAAAAAAGAGGAGTACCACCCCCAAAACGTTCCGGAAAATTAATGAAAATCAGAACTTCAGATTCATCGTTTAAGAGATCCCAGTTGAAGAACCCTTTTGGTCCTAAGATACTTTAAAAGGACTCATTCAAAGGGAAATTGTAAGTTCTATTGCCGATTGAAGATTGGAGGAAAACTAGCCCTCCTCCCATGCTCGTTTCTCCTTGAAGGCATCCGATCAAAATTTTAAGATGCCAAATTTTTTTCAACATAGTTAAACATCCAGTAACAATGTATTAAGGGATAGCGAGACTTCCAAGAACCCATGAGGAAAGGGCTGACAGTTTTTGACCATTCTGTACGTATCGTTTTCTATTGTGAAGAATTCAAAGACTCTTGTGGGGGATTTCTGCTTTGGAATTTTCCACGGAAATAGTCTTCTGTGGGGAAAGATGTCTCCGAGGATGAGCTTTCTAGGGAAGTTTTATATTGTGGGAATTTTCCAGGATTCCTACCCAAAGATCTTTTGGATTATCTTACTTTTTCTTAGCCGACTTGATTTTACATATGGAGATATTCGAGGGCAATTGTCATAGGGAAACTTTCAGCAGGATTAGAACTGCATGGGGGATTTTCCTGAGGGGATGGGGGTATATAGGAGAAATTTCATGTGTGAAAATTTTTTGCAGGTGTAACCTTTCACGGGTAAGGGATTTTTGGAAAACATTTTCCACAGAAGTAAGGATTGCATGCATGATTTGAAAAACAACCAAAAATTAAAATATTTTTCAGAGGGAAGCATGCTAAGAATAATTTGTTATGCAGAATTGTCTAAGAGAAGATTTCCGAGGAATAATTTTTTAGCGAGGATGGAATGGTCCAGGGGATCCTACGGGAGAGGGCTTTTTTATAAGGAAGGAGTTTTTCAGGGAGGACACTCTCGTGAGAGAGAGGGAATTTTCCATTGAAAGGGAGCTAGATTTCCCGGCATTATTTGAAAACGTTCAGCAATTGAATAAAAATAAAACTTCTATTTAAATGAAAGTAAAGAGTAACATTAAAACCTACGAAGAAACATAAATTATTCCGTGTATGATGGGAGTCATCTCTTCCTCAGCATCTCCCTCTATGAACTAAAGTTTGAATTTTTTCCAATTCGGTAAAAACAACTCCTGAAGCACAGGGGCTGTTATACTTAAATAGGAAGATTTTTTTAAAGTACTTAAAAAACTTTTTCAAATGAAAGTAAGGAGTAACATTAAAACCAAAGAAGAAACATAAATTGTTCCGTATATGAAGGGAGTCATCTCTTTCTCAACATCTCTCTATGAACTAAAGTTTGTATTTTTACCCAATTCCTTAAAAACAGCTCCTGAAGAACAGAGGCTGTTATACTAAAATAGGAAGTTTTTTGTATGTACTTAAGACCATTAGCATGAAGAGCGAGAAGTGAAGAGCGTATGGAGAAAGCGCGTTCTGGGTGTTTTCTTAGATTAGCCATTACAGAGAAGGGAAGAGATTTACGATTTGATCTATTCTATACAGTAATCATCAACGAGTTTACGCTCAGAGAGCTACTCGGCCTCCTAAAAACTCTGGGCCTAGAGTTCTGCCAAGTTCTTCTTAAGATTTGGCGGGTTCATTATTTTTTTTAGATTTATTATTCCCAGAATGTAATGGAAATATAACCAGCTTTCAATTCACACATCAATGATTATCCGGTGCTAAAAGTTAAAGCAGAAAAAAAAAAAGGAATTTAGTTTCTTACCATAAATCATTGATGATTACGCAGATATTTTACTCACAGCAAAATATATGAACCAAAGTGATCCTCAATTAAATTACCTATTGAACTTACATTATTGCATATATGAGGGGGATTGCCTCAACACCTAACTTTTTACGCTAAAAGATTGAATTTTGTCCCAATTCCTTAAAAACAACTCCTGAAACACAAAGGTTGTTTAATTAGAACAATATAATAAGAACCTTTTTTGATAGTACTTAAAAACTTTCGTGTGAAGAGTGAGGTGTTGAGAAGGGGCAACTCCCATCGTATACATAATAATTTTTGTTCGTTTTTAGTTTTATATTTGTCATTAGAACTCGCTCGCCCGTACAATGTCATTGGATTGGATTACGCTACGCCTGTGCAATGCCATTGAATATTGTTAACTTTTAGGATGACAAGCCGTGAGATCGGATGCCTTTTGAGGTTTGCAATAATGTTGAAGCCAAGTATCTGGTGAAACCTATCAGATAGTCTGTTCATATTACCTTTGCATTGAATAAACTAAAAAAACTAGTTTTTTTTAACTGAAAGTAAGGAACGACATTGAAACTTAAAACGAACAGAAATTACTCCGTATATGAAAAGGGTTGTACCCTCTACAATCCATCACTCTTTACGCTAAATTTTTTGATTGTTTTATAAAGTAGAACTGTGGCAAAGAGTTAAACTTTAGCGTAAAGAGCGAGGGATTGCGGAGGGGACAACCCATTTCATATACGGAGTACATAAATTCTTAAAATGAAATTTACATATTAATTCTTTTTTTGGCTAAATGGTTTTCTCTTACTTTTGATCAGATAATTTTGAGAAATAAGGGGTGGGGAAGGAGCCCTGTTGCCCTCCAATTTTTTGGTTACTTAAAAAGGCAACTGGAGCTTTTAATTTTTAACGAATGTTTTGATTAGTAAAAATATACGTAACTTAAGAATTAACTTACGTAACAAACTTTTATATTTTTATATTTTTATTATGTATATGAGGGGGTTTGTCCCATTGTTAATACCTCGCTCTTTACACTAAATCTTAAGTTGTGTCCCAATTCTCTAAGAATAACCCCTGAATCAGAAAGGCCATAGAATAAATAGTTTAAATTACTAAAACTACTTTAGCATAAAGAGCGAGGTATTTATCTTCTCCTAAATACCTTGCTCTTTATGCTAAAGTATTTTAGAACCCCTTATATGCGTTATAATCTCTGTTTGTTTTAAGTTTCAATGCTACTCCTTACTTTCAATTGAAAAAACTTTCTCATTTTTATTTTTTCATTGTTTTTTATAGTAATGCTTGAAAATCCCGCACCCTTTTCATTGAATTTTTCTTCCCCCATGACATATTCCTCCAAGGAAAGATCCTCCCACATAGCCCTCTCCCCTTAACCCCACCCTAACCAAAAAAATCCCACTGAAAACGTCTGTACGCTTCCCAATAACCATTACTGTATGTAAACACTGGTCAAAGTTTGTAACCTGCAGCCTCTTCCCCATAGACTGTAGGGGAGTAAGCCATCCCCAAAGACATAGTTATTATGGTTTCCGACCATGTGGAACAAAATGGCTACCTCAAAATTTTGATCGGTTGACTTTGGAGAAAAAATGAACGTGGGAGGGGGCCTAGGTGCCCTCCAATTTTTTTGGTCACTTAAAAAGGGCACTAGAACTTTTCATTTCCGTTAGAATGAGCCCTCTTCCGACATTTTAGGACCACTTGGTCGATACGACGACCCCTGGGGGAAAAACAAAACAAATAAACACGCACCCGTGATCTGTCTTCTGGCAAAAAATACGAAATTCCACATTTTTGAAATTTTTGCTACATGGTAGGAGCTTGAAATTTTTGCTACATGGTTCTCCGATACGTTAAATGCTATGGTTTGATTTTCGTTGCGATTCTATTACTTTTAGGGGCTGTTTCCCCCTATTTTCAGAAAATGAGGCAAATTTAGTCAGGCTCGTAACTTTTGATGACAAAGACTAAATTTGATGAAACTTATATGTTTAAAATCATCATAAAAATTTGATTCTTTTGATGTATCTTTTAGGATCAAAATTCCGAGTTTTAGAGTTTCGTTTACTATTAAGCCGGGTCGCTCCTTACTACAGTTCGTTTCCACGAACTGTTTGATCTTATAAACTATTTTTCAGGATTTAAATAGTTTTGCAAGGAAGGGGTGAAGCACAGTGTGATTTTAAAAACCTACATGAAGCCATTTTTGTCGTTTTTTCAATGAACATACTCAAAGAAAGTTGAAATTTAAGGGAAGGGGCAAAAAAAGGGTAGAAGAGCCTATAATTTTCCGATTGACACCACTGGTTAGGAATTCATATTATACAAATATGGCTAGGCCAGTCTTTAGGCAGATTAGGAAGCGCAGAACTTCTCTAATTTTTGGGGAAAATTTATTGACACTTTAGCCTAAGCACGGCTTTCTGAACTTCTGTCTCCAACTGCACGAGTCAGTTAGTTCCATGCCAGCTATTATACTATATAAAAAACAATGTAACAAAGTTTTCCACCACGGAGCTTTTATCCTCTTACAAGTTATATTTACGCAATGTGTTCAACAAAAATACTTGATTGATTCAAATTTATAATTGTAAAGTTTGAAAATTACCTTGAAAGTACCATCTCCAGCTTCATAGCCAAAAGTATACGAGCCATCGTCATTGACCTGGTTAATCTGATTCAAAATTGGAACTTGGGTTGTTGATGAGCGTGATTCGTCACGTGTGCCCTGCGGAGCACTCAGAGCAAAGGCAATGATACTTGAGACGCAAAACTGAAACAAAATTTGTCATTTATATTAATGGTCACAGAAATGGTAATATACAGTGGCGAAAAGTCCTATACTCTCTATTGAAATTTTGAACGCAGATATAAAACCAGACAAGCTTCATGACCCCACCTTCACACACATGCAATGACAAATGTTTTCGATGGAAAATCAAGTAGCACCTGAAACTATGACTCTGGCAGTTTGTAAAACTTCCCAAATTGCACGCTAAGAAATGTGTGTCATGTTTGGAAAAATATTTTACTACTGTGTCTTACCTTTACTATGATAATGGCCTATGATATAACAAATTAGTTATAACTAATTATGGTTTTCATATCACTGACTTTAGTTTTGCCATAGGTGTTTTCTAAAACAAAAATAAAAATTCTTAAAATTTCCCAATGCATAGGCCTATAATATTTTATTGAATGGACCGACTCTATTTGAACTGAGGAACCAAATATTCTTATTATTCAAAATTCATAATATTATATGGGCCAATTTAGAAGCCTCCCTGGGAACCAGGGGCATAATTTGATATGAACGAAGGGGGTTTATTACAACTAACCCTCTCAAACCTCAGTCCTCCTCCCCAGACATGAGTTTGCCCCCCCCCCCAGATGAAATTTAGTTTCTTCAAAAGTCTTGTCAGAACTAACATAACCCTGCGTAAATAAAGCATCAACAGAAACGGATCAGTTTTCTTTAGTATATATTTATTGTTCATAGTGCGAAAAGGCTAATTTTTTTGTTTGTACTGTCATTTTCAGTTGTTGGAAAAATTAGCTCCAACTTTGCCCCCCCCCCCCTGCTTTTCCTAAAATTACGCCACTGCTGGTAACGTTCGTTATTCGTTCCACCTTTGACCATTTTCTTTACATAGTTTTTGCTACAATCTTTTGGAACAATTGAAGAGGGGTGAGGGGTTAACTTTTGCTTAAAAGATCTTGCTCTTGTATGTAAGAAAAACATTAATTGAAACATATTTAAAAAATTAAGCATACTAGATGCTAAAAGGTAAATGGGTATTTCTTGAAACGCTAAATCAAAGTAGAGACTGAAAAGACATACTAGACTTTGAGATTGAATTCTAATACACAGTAAGTTTGATAACTTTAAATAAAATCCATTGAAAGCTGGAGTGATAGAGCGACAGAAAGTGATTTTTATCTGCAACTTCTCAATAACACAGGGGATAATATACCTTACGGAGTGAATTATGAATTCTGATTAGTTGCCTATATTGTACAACATATTGCGTCGTATAGCAACAAATATCGAGGGAGATAAGAAGTAAAACCGACATTTATATCTTATTAAAAAAAAAGTCATGTTTTTTTTCTGTAGTATAATCGTTTATCTTACAGAAAAGACATTGTATATACTTAAAATCAAAACGAGAATAGTTATAAATTTACTAAAATTGAACATATCCAAGTTCATTGTTCTTATTGTGTTTTTGCTTACAGCAGTAATATTTTATTTCGAAATAATGAAACGTAGATTTCACATCAAAAAGTTGAAATTTTCGCTTGGTCATTTCTTTATGTTGTGTCAAATGTCGCTACATTATTTAACTATATAATGTACCAACTGCTTGATGCTTAATTTTCCCCATATTCTGCATATAATATCGTAGTGGACTCGCTACGAATTCTTTATACAGTATAATTATCATTTGTTAATACTTTCAAAAGAAAAACCTTTTTGCGTGCTGACGAATGGTTTGCGTTGGGCAGGTACCGATTTTCTGATTCATTCCCTTCTGCCGGGAGTGCAATGAGTGGTCGAGGGCACATCACCCGACAATTCCCACGTGGGTCGACTCAGACTGAGCTTACAGAGTCACACTATTCACCCCTGATCTAAACCAAATAACCAGCGACACGGGGAATTGAACCCCTGTTCTCAGGATTCAAATTCCAGATGCAAACCACTTGGCTAGGACGTATCTATTCACGTATTTATTAAAATAATAAACATTATATTACACAATGTATGTCCAGTATTGTTTATGTCCAATACATAAAAACAGAGCTTTTCGCATGTTTTTTTTTTTTTTTTTTTTTTTTTTTTGTCAAATTAGTTGCTTGCAAATGATGTTGTTGGTGCGATTATTGGTTCTGATTACTACTTACCAGCTTCATAGGCATTTCCATTAACAGATATTACAAGAAAACTGTGCAATTACTGATTGCTTAAAAGAATTCTCAGGATATTATATAGTAACATCCCCTAGTTTTAAAATTACTGATGGATTTCAGCTTATTTTCGGGCAGGGTTCATCTTCCTTTCGTGTCATCAATTTCTTGGCACATGCGTGTCTTAAAAAATGTGGTTAGATCAATAACCACACCCAATCCGCTAGTCAACAGATGTAATGATCCTGTAATAACATCTTTTCTTGCCATAATTACCTTAATTATTTATTTCAAGCAAAACTTTTTCTAGTTATCTAGATTATTATTCCGGATGTATCCTTTCTTATCTAAATGACTGGAAAAGGTAGGTTCAATTCTTAAGCTGGAAATAAATAAATAAAAAAAAATGGATAATGTAAATAGATGCGTAAGTATTACTCTGCTTCATCAGACCTCGATTGTTCAACAGTATACTACTACTACTACTAACAACTCACCGCAGTAGTAACAACTCACCGCAGTACCAAGCCACCTAAGGCCAACACAGCTACACACGCTCCTCCTCCATCCCAATTTATTCAAACTAGCCATAAAACATTTTGTTCGATTTTCAACAAATTCTTATTTCTTTGTTCATTTTGTAACACCAGTTTCTCCCTCTATAACTTCTAATCAATGGACCCTCACTATGGGGTGTCTTTAGTTTTACTCCCTGGATGAATTATTGCATCCAAGATATTATCAGGGCGTCAAGTAATTCCCTGGAAGTTACGTGACTGGTAATTTTGTTCTATACAGCCGTGCGTGCGCAAATCTTATAGGGGGTTTTCATGTGTCACCTTTGTGCTTTCATTTACAGCGATAACGATGCGTCAAGAGATCAAGGAGTGGCCCTTCTACTAATAAATGTTCCTGCCGAAGCTATGATAAGTTGGACCCTAATATTATCACGAATAATAGCGGCATGTCTCACAATCTGCATCTTCAGGCAGAACAAGATATTCAAAATTATTTGATATTGAATAAAGCATTTAGTTCTTTGTCTTTTAGCTTTGATGATGCAAAAAGGGATTTTGCAGGTAGTGGGCACCTTCCTGTATTCGTTTTAGTTTCAAAAGAATGGTGGCTATCATTAAATTGTGATCAGATTCTACGTTTAGTCTTTTATAAGCTCTGACATCCTAGTGACTTGAGCTCCGTTTCGTTTAATTAGACAGTGATCAATTTGGTTTCTTGTTCGACCATCAGGTGAATTCCAGGAGTATTTATGTATGTCTGGATTAAGAAAAATGCTTCCCCCTATCAATCAGTAACTCTACGTTGTCTCAAAATTGTATTTAGTTGTATGTTATGCCCCCACAAATGAAGCACCCGCGGAGGATAAGCAGATCTTCTGCAATGAATTAGTGGGTGTTTTTAAAAACATTTCAAGACATGATGTGCTGTGCCTCTTGGGAGATTTTAACTCCAAAATCTGAAATGACTACACTTTTTGACCCAAAGCTCCCAAAAAGCTTGATATTGGAGAGTGAAACTCAATTAATTAAGCTCACTTAATTAACACTTCAATAATATAAGGGGAAATACTTTTTATATCTTTCTTTGAAAATTTTACAAGGGGAATTTTGTTGAGGCAGACCGAGGGAGGCGATATAGAAGAGGGGGGAGGAATAGCCAGGAAAAATCCGAATTCTATAGTTTTATGGTTAACACTAATGGTAAAATATGAGCAGTTTTTGCTCTCTTTTCTTCATTGGTCTAAAAGGTACGAACTTGAGCCATCCCTCCCACGCTCAGTCCATCTCCGAGATATTATTTAAGAGCTATTTGCATGAAGATACTCTTTTATCTTAGCAACCCAGGACGATATAGAAAAAAAAGACCTCTTTCTCACCAAATACAAACGAAATGAAATACCATTTCCTTTCTTGCCATTTATAGAAGTATTATTACAAACGCCTTATTTTGCAGTAAATATACAGTAATTACAGTAATATACAGTAATATACGAGTTAAGAACTATACATTAAACTTTATAGATCATTGCCAAAAATTATAAGCGCCTCTTATTTTCAGGTTTTAAGCGAACGATAGATTATTGCAAAGTGGCAATATTTGAAGAAAAAAGGTAAATGATAGATTTATGTCGGTCAAGGCCGTATCCAGGAGAAAGAGGCCATGGGTTTGAACCACCCTGTAATGTTTGTCTGACTCGTAAAAAACTTAAAAAAAAATGAAAAAACTAATTTTTATCCATTTTTTGAAGTTTTTTGTAGTCCCCCAATAAAAAATCTTTTTGTAGAACATCCTCCAAAAAAAAAATCCTGAATATGACTCTGATGCAGGTAGTACTTCAATTTCAAGTTTTTCGATTTTCTCCTTATTCTTATTGTTTTTATTTGTACGTGTATTGTGGTTGTAAGCCCAAAGAAGCTTTGCTTCGGGCCATTTAGTTGTTAATAAAAAACGTATTCTTTTTATCAATATTAGATTTTGTCTTGTATGTATTCATTTAAAGAGATCACAGAAGTAAGTGTGTCTAGAGATAGAGCCACTCTCTTCACCGCATAAGAATAAAAAAAATCATTTAAATATTATAAGTAATTAGTTTTACTTATCTTGAAACTTTCTTGAATGGTTTTACTAGACAATAAAATAAAACCACAAAACCATGAGAGCTTAGAAATCTGTTTATATGTCACGTTAATTATTTACATTTTCCAAATTTTTTAGGATTAACTGTTGCGACTTATCGGACAACTAATCCAGTACGTTTCAAATAATGGTTCTTGTAATATCATTTACGCCTTGTGAAAGGCTAAAAATAAATAATCGGGCAAGATATGCCTGAACATACTATTAAATTCAAAGATTAAAAATGCTGTAATTTTTTAATCTGTTTGAACGGTGAAATTTGCCAATCCCGCTTTCTAGGGCTTTCACAAGAGAAAGGCTGAGGTGGCCAGGACACATTCGGTGGATGAGGGATAATAGATTGCTTGAGATTGTCTTTGAGACCAACCATTTAGGACCAAATGAAGAGCAGGTCGTCCCCAAATGTGATGGGACGATGTCGCGGGAAAAAGAGGAAATTGAACCTTCTGGGAGATCGTAAAGAGGGTGGTGTTGAATAGATTGGATGGAGAAGGAGCGTGCGTGTCTGTGTTGGCATCAGGTGGCTTGGTGTTGCAGTGAGTTGTAAATAGTACTAAGAGATCAAATGGTACATTTTAATTTCTTATGGGAAAATCTATGGTGGAAAACTGGTACAATATAAAAAGGTTTCTGACATCAATTTTGCTCGCTCATTCTAAATAACGTATCAATTTCAAAAACTAATAACGAGCCTCTGTTTCAGTGATTGTTGTTTTGTAAATTATTGACTATTTTGTACATTATATATGCCAAAATGAATATAATGAATAAAGAAATCACCAATGCAACAGCACAAACACATAAAAAAAGAAGACAGAAGGAGAAAAGGAAGACTGTTTTCCTACATTAGTAATTAATATAGATCAGTACTTGAATGAAGCCTTAACCCTACTCATCCATACAATTACATAGGTCGAACAGCATAACCATACACAATCAACCATAAATAATCCATGGACAGAGAGTCGTTTCGTAAGTAAGTATAAGTCGTCATTTACCAAATAGTAAAAATAGTTTAAAAAAATGAAAAATAATTCAGAGGCAACAACCAAACACAAGGGCTCATCAAGAGAATACACACTTGCCTATAGGGATTCGGCACTTTGAATTCCCTACCCAGGCAAGTGGCGTGCCTACCAAACATTCCCTATGGTATCCCCGTGTCGGACATCACCCCCAAAAGATATGGCTAAGAAAAAATAAATGTAGAACAACCAAGTAACACCAAAATGCGTTTATCATACCTTAGTTCTGGCTTTCGTGTATTTAAGTTACCAATTCACAATATATATTAAAATTAAATAATTATTCAAAATTTATCAAAATTTCTCTCTTGATATAAATATGAACTAGTAAAAAGCAAGGAAAGAATTCAAAATCAGACCATTTGAAATGACAATATACACAAAATCCTCCGGAAATCCACTTTCAAAAATTAGGGACAAGCCAAACTAGGAAAATCAAGATAAGATCTAATTGACATGATATATCTAAGTATATCTAGTTTCATAGCTCAACCTAGTTTCATGTGAATCTGTACAAAATAGATCTCCCTTCTTTAGTTCTTCATCTTTTCAGAACCAAGTTACGGTTTAGAATTTGGAATTGAAGTCTTTGGTTATATTTCGGCTCAAAGTAATATCTTAAAGTTCGGCAACGTTTATTGGGAAGTCAGAGAAGAAAGGCATAAAGTTCAAAATATTAGCAAAATGGACCAGCAAAGTGGAAGTACAGGGCAGTATATTATTGGATCTACAGCTGGAGCTATTCCAGTAAAGACTGATAAAGGTATGTTTTCATTCAATTATTTATTCTTTTTAACCATTTAGTAATCTCTTTGTGTAGAATCAGTGTTTGCTTCTTTCAAATGAAGTGTTGGCCTGATTTATTAGCCTAGGCTTCATACACTCAAAGTAATTGATGTGATCTAATTCTTGTTAAGAGACTTTTTCTTATCCTTGAAGTTGAAAAGTTCAGCTGAAACTGGTTTAGTTGTTTTTGGACTTGCTTTTCTTTTGTGAGACTAGGCTACTCTTGAAAAAGAAGACTGGACCATTTAAACTAGTGTAGGTAAAGAAACTACCACCTGATTAGAGTGAATATTCTAAGAGAAACTGTATGAAACAAAAAGAGTAATACCATTATATATTTGATTAATGTGTTAGCCAATTAGTCTAATCCCTCCCTTTGATTATGTCAGGTAGTCTGGGCCAGATGTATAAAAAGTTCCAAAGCTGCCAGTAGCAGAGTTCTAAGAGCTGCTAACATTTTAGCAGCACAACTTGTTTAATTAAGTTTTTAATTATTAAGATTGTTTCTTTTTGCAAACAAGCTTAAAACATATTTTAAATAAAAAAATAAATAATATTTAAAATATTTAATATTTAAAAAATAATAATATTTATTTAAATTTAATTTAAATAAAATAAAATAAAACATAAATATTTAATTAAATATTGGTTTGTCAAGGGAATGTGTCCCTTTTACCACAAAAGCCAACTGGGAGGCAAAAATCTTCATCAGGATTGTGCTGTCAAAACAGGGCTTAAAAGTCAAATATTTAATTCTTTTGGCTATCAAAAATTTGTTTTTGAGTCTTGCTATAGCACTGAGGCAAGGAAAATGATATTACTTTTTTGGCTGTCTGTTTTGGTTTTTTGGGTTTGCCTTTGTTTTTGTTTTTTTTTGCAAAGCAGGTTAGTTTTTAGAACATGCTTTTTTTTTATGGGATTTGTATAATAGATTAAATAAAAAAAACTAGTTTTTTTTTAACTGAAAGTAAGGAGCAACAATAAAACTTAAAATGAACAGAAATTACTCTGTATATAAAATGGGTTTTCCCCTCTACAATCCCTTGCTCTTTATGCTAAAGTTTTTAATTGTTTTAAAAATTAGAATTGTGCTGAAGAGTCAAACTTTAGTTTAAAGAGTGAGGGATTACAGAGGGGAAAACCCATTTCATATACAGAGTAATTTCTGTTTGTTTTAAGTTTTAATGTCCCTCCTTACTTTCAGTTAAAAAAACTAGTTTTTTTATTTAATTTCTGAACATTTTTGAATTAATGCATGTTTGATTTTGGCTCTCTGCACATAAATTATTAAAATGAAATTTGCATACTAGTTCTCTTTTTGGCTAAATGTGTTTCTCTTAATTTTGATCAGATGTTTTTGAGAAATAAGGAGTGGGGAAGGAGGCCTAGTTGCCCTCCAATTTTTCAGTTACTTAAAAAGGCAACTAGAACTTCTAATTCTTAATGAACATTTTTATTAGTAAAAAATATACATAACTTAAGAATTAACTTACATAAAAACTTTTATATTCTTATATTTTTATTATGTATGTGAGGGGGTTTGTCCCAATTCTTTAAGAATGACCCCTGAATCAGAAAGGCTGTAGAATAAGTAGTTGAAATTACTAAAAATACTTTAGCATAAAGAGCAATGTATTTATCTCCTCCTAAATACCTTGCTCTTTATGCTAAAGTATTTTTAGAACCCCTCATATGCTTAATAATCTCTGTTTGTTTTAAGTTTTAATGCTACTCCTTAATTTCAATTGAAAAATTTTGAAAGATATAGTCTCTAGTCTAGGAATACACAAAAGTTGGATAGAATTTGAAGAAAAACTGAGAGGTATTTAGAAGAAACCAAAGTTTTACATTTTCAATAGTTTCTGCTGAAAAATTGTTATTAAAGAATACTGTGACACTCACGATTTTTCTACTTTTTTTGAAGAGTTTTGAATTGTGAATCAATTGTCTTTTTTCTGGTGCTTTTGGGTGAAATATGCTATGTATCATTAAAACCAGTCACCAGTTAATGCATTCATTTATAGAGTTGGAAAATAAAACACTAATTCAGACAGATGGTTATCCATTTCAGTGTCCCTAAAATGTTCTAGTGACTGGCTTATGCTGTGGAAAAAAGAGAGAATAAGAACACTCATCCAGGTTTCAAGCTCTTTTGAAATTTTCATGAATTTGATTTGTAATTAATTTTAGTAATGAAATAAAAATATATAGCTTTTATCATCAACAAATCAACTTTGTATTTGGATGAATTTTTTCTACTTAGTAGTTTTTTCAAAACTCTTTTGTTTTCCTTTGTAAAGGTGGCTTAGAAAGGGAGTATTCAAAAGGGGTTTTAAACGGCAGTTTTAGGGCTGATGATCTTGGAGACTTCAGTAGTAGATTTTTTTATGGTTTCAAGCCTTTACACTACAGAAATGGCACTAAAATTGGATTTTCCCCCTTTTATTTGCATTTTTATGGCACATTTGGGTGCTATTAGACATTTTATGATAGTATTTTCATTACGAAATTATTTGAAAAAATTGTAATGTGAATATTAGCTTTCAAGTTGTGTTATACAGCTCTTCAAAATAATCTAGTATTCTATTAGTGCTGTAGAAATGAAACAGAAAAGGAGACTTAAAAGCATTTCTAGCTCTATTTAAAAATTCCCTGAAATTTGTTTCTGCAAACCATGCAGATCAATTTAAATACTAAGTAATATTCCTGAATCAGCATTAATGGCGAGCTTTTTCTTACAAAATAATGCTTTTTAGCAAGTTTTTAATTTTGTTACTAAAGACTGTAGTTTTCTATGTACTAGGGTGCAACTATTGTTAAAACCATGAGGTTCAAGTCTGTTCAGGCCTTGGGTATGAAATGTTTCGTTAATTTTCAGATATGTAGTACAGAAGGATAAATATTGGTTTTTTAGAAGGGGTGTTGTATTACATTCAAGGCATAACATAAAAATACCTATAAATGAAGACCATTCCATTCAAATAAAATTTTTGTCACCTCTGACAAAACGTGCTAAGTGACATTTTCTAGTTATACTTTTGATTTGAGGAGGGCTGGGTGAAATAGTGGTTGAATCAGACAGGTTTGGGTTAAACAGGGGTTGAGGTGGATGAGGAAGGAGTTAAATGAGGGTTTGATTGCACAGAATTTGAGTTGAAAGGGGTTTGAAATAAATGAGGGTTGAGTTGTATGGTGGTTGAATAACACAGGGGTTGAATTACAGAGATATTGAGTTGAGTTTGATGGAACTAGAGTTGTACACATTTTCTGTTAAACCAGGATTATGTTACACGAGTCTTCAGTTGTATGGGGTTGAGTTGAATGAGGGTTCAGTTACATGGGGGTTCAGCTGTATGTGGGGTCGGATACATGAGGATTCAGTTACATGAGTTATCAGTTGCAATGGAACCTCTTTCCAAACGTCTCTTTATGTTCAGGTATGACTATGTATTAAAGTACATTTGTTGGCTGAAAGCTAGAGTTTTCAGTAGGTTTCTCTGGCTGGTCTGGAGTTCAGATGGGATTCAGGTCTAATAATGCATCAAAGCTGGGATACCTTATAATGATAAATCCTAGTTGTACATGCAAAGAGTAAGAAGATGGAGGTCTGGACTTCTGCCTGTAATTGAAAATTCTCTTTAGTTTAGGTTATCTGCTGAACAAATTATTAATCACCCTACCCTTCCCCAGAAAATCTTGCTTTCATACCTAGTTTAATGGGTTCATAGCAGCTTCTTTAAGTTCTAAACGATTCTTTCTGGTTTTAGGTCAATTTTATATGCAAAAAGTAAAAGTTCAGAGGTATGTGAGTGGTAAACGACCAGACTTTGCAAAATCCTCAAGTGAATCCGATAGTGAAGATGAAGATGTTATTGCACACAGAAAATATGCTGGAAAATCTGAACGTGCTATTATCGACCGAGAAAGCTCACCAGAACTACCTCCAGAAGCATATGATGATCCTAGATTAAGACGATTGAGAATAAGGGAAGTTGACGAGGATAGGGAGGAGAGACATAGACAAATACATGAGCCAGAAGTATATGAAGGAGAAGTAGAAAGAGAGGTATCTGAAATCTAACCAATTCTATAACAGTCATTACCGAGTAAATATTAATTAACAGATATTAAATAATTATGAATTAGGTAATTAAATAATATTAATGAGTTATTGACAGAAGGAATAAAGTAAACAACTTGCAAAGTAAGCGGATTTTCTTATGTAAACAACTTAATTAGTAACTTAAAAGTTGTTAAACCTGGCATATTGGAATAAACATAGTAAGCCCTGACGTCACTCATATAAATTTCTTTCCAAAATTAAAGCTTTAACGAATTTTCTCAAGCTCGTGACCTATCTAGATCGTTTCTTTTTCACACCAAAAAATCCCAAGATGTATATTTTCGGTAAAAAATATGGAAATATTTTTGAGAAAAAATTATTTACAATTGTTAATCATTTAAAAATACTATATATATATATATATATATATATATATATATATATATATATATATATATATATATATCAATCTGTTTATTAAGAGAAAATAAAGAAAATTACAAAGCATTAGACCCCACAAAGGCTCTTTAGCTTGTGATATATATATATATATATATATATATATATATATATATATATATATATATATATATATATATATATATGTAATTTTCTTTATTTTCTCTTAATAAACAGACTGAAATATATATATATATATATATATATATATATATATATATATATATATATATATATATATATATATATTCTTTGAACTGTTCAGGTGGTGGGACAAAAATTTCTTCTTTTGTCACAGCTTGTCTTTTGTCATTATGAAAGAAATATTGCCAAATCTTTGTTTCTTTTAATTCTTTAAATGGTGGGACAAAAACTTCTTCTTTTGCTGTTGCTTGTCTTTTGTTATTATGAAAGACATCATCAAACATTTTCAATGGTATGGTAGGTATTGATGACCTTGTCTTCTATATCAAAAGCCAAAACCAAATAATCATTGCTATCATTTTCAATTTGTTGGGTTGTTTTATCTCGGCTTGTCTTTCGTCATTATGAAATACTTATGGCCAAACTTTATTTTTTTTTTAGGTATGGTAGGCATTGATGACCCTATCCATGTGAAATTCTCAAACCCAATCGTCATTGCTATCATTTTCAGTTTTGACACATTTTAATTCTTGCTGTCTGGGTTGATTTCCATTGACTCGCTCACATGGTCATTGTTACATGTCTTCTAACCAAGTGTGTCTTTGCTCTTAATTTTCATTTTTGACTTGCTCACATGCTTGTTGCGCATGCCTTCTAACCGCGTGTGTCTTTGTTCTTCATTTTCATTTTTGACACGCTGCCGCTGTTCTTCTAACCAAATGTGTATTTGCTCTTCATTTTCATTTTTGACTTGCTCCAATTGTCGTTTTTACACATCTTCTAACTGCCCGTGTATTTGCTCTTCATTTTTATTCTTGACATGTTTTTGGATTTTGATTACTTAAGTAATTTAACTATGTTCTTTGCTTTAGCTCTTTGTATTGGTGTTGTCATAATTGATGGTGTAAATTTTCGTTTTTTGGGCCTTCCAACATAAATACATTACATCGTATAAATAACTGGTGTGTTGGAAACTCAACAATCTCATTCATGCTATGCTTGATATCACATAAGAAAATGCTTATTTGATGTCATAAGAAATGCTTCTATGATGTACTGACATAATACATGACGTCATTTGCAAAAACAAAAATTAAGGCTCTTAACGAATTTTAATCAGACTCGGACAATTTAACAATTGCCTTTGCTTTAGCTCTCTGTATTGGTGTTGTCACAATCTATGGTACAAGATTTCGTTTTTTAGGCCTTCCAACATACATTATATTACATAAATAACTGATGTCCAACTCAACAATCTCATCTATGCTATGCATGACATCATGTAAGAAAATGCTTATATGATGTACTGACATAATACATGACATTATTTTCAAAAACCAAAATTAAAACTTTTAATGAATTGTATTCACTTTTGACCTATCTAGATCATTTTATGTGCAAGAACACCAACTTTCCCGAAAAAATATGAAGCCATTTTCGGGAAAAATACATACATTAATAAATACATATATATATATATATATATATATATATATATATATATATATATATATATATAGTCTGTGCATATACAAAGCCTTATGTACTAATGATGACGTCATATTCAACCCCCCCCCCCACCGCGCGTAAGTATATATATGTTTTTAACTACGTAAAACTTGCGAATATACAACATTATTCGATGTCCCATTGTCTGTGCATATAAACCGATTGTCAGGTTTACCGACTCTTGAACATGCAAAATAAAATTGTCCATGGGAAAAATAATCCGTATTCACATCTATACCTGATTATTCTAATGATTGCCCTTGAGCTTTGTTGATTGTGATTGCTAATCGAACATTCCCTGTGTCCCGTCGTCATTTATATATCCCCCTGTGCCCCCGGCATCCCCCTTGTAGTCCTGTGCCCCGGTCGTCATTTATATTCCCAGTATCCTGGTCGTCATTTGTGTCCTAGTCTGTAATTTCTCTTTGAGCGTCTCGGTCCTCATTTATATTCCCGGTGTCCCAGTCATCACTTGTGTCCCGGTGTCCCGGTCTGTAATTTATCTTTGAGTGTCCCGGTCGTCATTTATATCTCCCGGTTGTTATTTGTGTCCCAGTGTCCCAGTCTGTAATTTCTCTTTGAGTGTCCCGGTTGTCATTTGTATTCCCTGTGTCCCGGCTTTTAGTTTTCTTTTTCTCCTTTATTTTTTAGTTTTTTTCCTTTTTTTAGTTTTTTTCTTTTTCAGTTTTTATTTTTTTTTTTAGTTTTTTTATTAGTTTTTGGTTTATTTTTCGTTTTTGTTTTTTTGTAGTTTTTACCTTTTTTTAGTTTCTTTTCTTTTTTAGTTTTTTACCTTTTTTTATTTTTTTAGCTTTTTCAGTTTTTTTAGTATTTTCTTTAGTTTCTTTTGTAGTTTTTACCTTTTTTAGTTTTTCTTCTTCTTTTGTATTAATGCTAAAGCCAAGGTTCGAACCTGGAACCTCTCGGACCTGTAACCTGGAACATAACGCTTTACCAACTCAACTACTTCGGCTTGAATACATTTTGTTTTTGAATTGGTATATGATGAAATAATTCAGACGTCATATAATGACGTCACTCGACAGACAGACAACTTATTTTATATATATATATATATATATATATATATATATATATATATATAAATATTTATTGCTCGTTTAACTATTGTACCAGGAAATCAAGCTTCGCTTGGGCGCTGGAACTTGGCAAGTAGCAGGCTTTTATGTAAATGGTACTAGCTGTCGCCTGTCGTTTATTTCATTGGGTAGCAAATTGGCATTTTCAATGGAGTCAAGGAATCCTGCCATGGATTCAATTCCTCCTTCCTGTTTATTCTCAATAGAATTATTGAGTTCCGCTAAAATAACGTGCTCCTTCATTCAGTTTTAATTTTGTTTACTTTGTAAATGTTCCCTGCTTGATTGATGATGGACGTTCGTTTGACCTATCGTTTGTGATTCGTTGTGATTCTCGCTGTCACGTGTCTTCTCGACGCAAGTTTTGTTTATAATTCTTGTTGTTGCATGTCTTCTAACTGCCGATTTCGCTGTGCGTCATTATCGTTCATGATTCGATGCGGTTTTTGCTTTCGCTTGTCTTCTAATCTCAGATTTTATTTTGCTTCAGTTTTATTTCTCACTTGTTTGGATCCTTGTTGTCGTATGTGTTCAAACCGCAGATTTCGTTGTGTTTCGTTTTTGTTCACCATTATTTTAGACATTTTGTTCATACATTTTGCTTTGTCCGTTTGGATTCATTCATCATCTTGTACAATATGGTGTAGTCATAGATACCCAAAAGACTTTGTCCCCTTTAATTATTTTTGCTTTGACAATTTTATTAGACAATTTAATAATAACCAGGTGTGTTCCATTGCACATGCCCTCTGAAATGTCTAAATTATGCTTTAGCATACTTATCTTGTTATGCTTTAGTTTAAGTCATGAGGTAGCTAATCAGCAATGTCAGTTAAGCTAAGGAAGGATAAACGGATGGTGGAGGAAGTCAATTCCTCCTTCCCGTTTATCCTTCAAAGGATCGTATATTTTATAGAATTTGTATTCTTCTGGGAGGTGATCAACAATCTCAGCATTAATATTTCCCTTGCTTCTTTTTGACTGGTGTTAAGATAACGCGTTCCTTCTTCCCATTGCAATTTGCACTTTACGAATGCTTCTTGTTTGATTGGTGATTCTTGCTGCCGCTTGTTTTCCAACAGCACATTTTGTTCTGCATCATTTTCGCTTGGGACTTCATTTTGGTTTGTTGTTGCATACGCTCTATTCAGATATCTTGTTGTGCTTGATTTTTGTTCGTCAATACCTTAGACATTTTTCCTTGTCTTTTCCTTTAGCTGTTTGGATTCATTAGTCATCTTGCATAATTTTGCTGGACTTCTTTGATACCAAAATGACACCCTCATTCCTGGGATTTTTTTTTATTGTTGTTTAAACTCGTATCATTGTGATATCGAACACAGAAAGAATGTACTTTTTTCAAAATTGAACCTCTAATAAAATTTTTCCATCTTATATTTAGCTCCAGGAAAGAAAACCTGAAGCTGTTCAAGATGTCTTTTAGACTTCAAGGGGTAGTTTCAAAACTTATTTTCAAGTGTCCCCTCCATCAGAGCAGATTTTATCTATGAATTGTGTCTGGTTGTCATATTCGTCAGGAAGGAAATATTCCTCGAGATCTTCCTTTTAAACCAATTTACATGAACTGTGTGTCATTTTTTTTTGCGAGCTGTTTTGCACTTCTCACATTTTCCCTTAATAAACCTGTGGTGAGCGTGGTTTTTGGCTCTCTTTCGTTGTCATTCTGTTTGAGCTCCTTATATCAGTCTCTATTTTCCTTGTTTTGTATTTTATATAAGACTTTAATTTATCGTTGCTTCTTTTTTTCTAGTATGGAAGGCGTGATTCGGACGAAGAAGATGAAGAACTCAGTGAAGATGAAATCGAAAGAAAGCGGCACCTTCTCAGGTTGAGAGCTCTTCAAAAACGAGAGGAAGATGTAAGCTTGTTTACCTCTATTCTTACTAACTGATTTACATATTAATTTCAAAAAATGTAAAATATTCATTTTTGTTTTTGTACAATTTTATCGCATATACTAGCGCCGATTTTTAGTAGTTATTTAGGTAGAGAAAAAAAAAAAAAATAATTAAAGTTCTGAAGCAAAGATAAATAACTTTATATAATATTACTTATTTAATTTGTTTTGTGATAATTTGTATCTTTCTCAAATTATTTTGTAAATATTTTAATTAATTTTCTGTAATCCGCGTTTGATACCACCTAAAACGCATCAGTTCCTTTTTTTATAATGTAATTTATATGATGCACATTAAAACTACGTAATTTTATGAACCCAACACAACAATAACCCTAAAACTAATAATACAAACAAACAAGTCAGTAAATAAATACAATATTTTTTCTAATATAATATAAATTTTGTTTTCATTAAATTTTAACGTGTTTCGAAGGTATACCTACCGAACAGCTCAATACGTAAATGTGTCAAAACAGCACCCACTTGGTGCTTATGCACAGCACCATAAAATCCCGTTTGAAATTTTTGAGATTAGGCTACTATGTTGTATATTATTGGTACTATATATTGCACTCATATGGTAATATCATAATTGTGTATTATGCATATTGGGCGAAGTATCGAAGGGAAAGTACCAAACCATACAGCCGAACACTACAAATATGGATGTGTCACAGAAAAATGCAACAATCGTCATGTAAATGAAGTTTTTATTTCATATATGTATTTCATATGTTAAATCAATATATTTAATTCATATATTGACACGATGAGTGAGCGAGAATAAAAACACATCATTCCGTTCTGAAACTAGGGGTTCTTCAGCTAAAACATAACCATAGTGTAGCTTTTCCTTAAAGACAAATTCCATATTTGAAGTTTCTTGATTTTTAAGACGCCTAGGTTTCAGGAACCACTTTCATAAATACCATATTCAATAAATTTAGGAAGACATTTGGTACAAGGCTCCCCCCCAACCAAACAAAAAACAATAATAAAAGTAAGAAACCAACTAAAAAAACGCTTCAGGACACAAAAAAAAACAAGGTTTCTCCCCCCCCCCCCGCAATCCAACAAAAGAATAATAAAAGTAAGAAACAAACAAAAAAATGCTCTTCAGAACACCAGATCCCCCTCCCCTACTCTCTAGATACGGCCCTAGAACACTGCCATCTGAGCTTCATTTCAACGAAATATAGGTGGGGGGGGGGTCAAGACGTAGGCACACCTGCTTAAACTTTTATTATTTTTTTTAGTTCATATAGACTACCTCTTAATATTTTTTTTCTGGAAATTCAAGAAACTGCCTGAAAGAGGCTATACTTGATTTTACATGAATTTATATTAAATGTCGATAGTTTGAGCCCTCAGCTCTGATATAATATTTTAAATTTGTCAGTTTTTCTTTTTTTTTTCTTCTTTTTTCGTTCAGTTTCTATTTTGATAGCTGTACCGTTCTAATACTCCCAAAATTATTCTGCCTAAATTTTCACTTTCCTACATGGCAAAATTTAGCTACAAATTATGACAAAAAAAATATAATTTACATAATCTAGGAGAGTGAAATATATTTTTTTTCTTTTTTACTATGAAAATACCAAAGAGGATAGTTTTGATAACCTAAGAGGGCAAATACCGCTCCCCCTTGAACCCCTAACGGACGCCCCTGACCATGCGTATGATAAGTCTAGTCAAAAGCATACTCAACTGAAGGATACCTTCAACCAAAGAAAGTTCTTGTAATGCATTCGATTGAATAATTTCGATTAAAAACGAATTATGTTTTAAAAAGACAAAAAATCCTTACAGATTTACAATCGAATTCTAAACCGAAGAGTAGCCTAGGTTATCAAATTAAATTCATCGTCGTAGCTTGAAACAACTTTGAAAAGAATTTTTTCTTTTTGTGCCGAAGAATTTCGCATGATTATTAAATTGCACTTTACGCAAACTATGCGTTCAGTGTGTTGAAGTTTAAATGATTATTGATTTTTTAATATTTATATTAGTTTTTTTTTTTGTATATACCTCGGGGCACAACTAACAACCCTCGTCCTGATAACTTTTTCTTTTTGTATGGGTGGATTATCGTCCTCAAAGATACAATTACTGGACCTTTCAACTACACAGAACAAAATGGCTATCTCAAAATTTTGATTGGACATCTTTGGGATAATGATGAGTAGGGGGCTAGTTACCCTCCAATCACTTTAGATTATTAAATAGGGCACTAGAACGTTCAGTTTCCAAAATTTTCTACGACAAATCATCCTATACTAAATACCTTAGTCTTACCCCCCCCCCCAAAAAAAAAAAAACAAAAAACATTGCACTCACATCGCTCTTTACTTAAGCAGCGCTGCGGTACTGCTTATGATATAAGAAAAATGGTTATCTGGAATTGTAGAGGAAATACTTTTCGGGTGAGTATGCATGATATAGAAATCTTTAGTGGGGTACCTGTAAAAAGAGGAAGTTTTGAAAAGTCCACCTAAAGAACAGTACTGAAGTTGCGGTTTTGATGTGAGTCAACTGGTTTTTAAGAAGTCTTTCAAAGACTTTCAACTTAGAGTTAATGCTGAAGTAATGATTGAAAGAAGAGCCTAGTTTTGGCCTTCGGTCCTATAAATACTACCCTCTGTTGCACCTCCACACGGTACGGTGGGAAGCTGAGGCCTTAATACTGCCACCAGGAGCTTCATTTTAGCCAAACGTAGGGGGAGGGTGAACATGTAGGTGCATCTGCTTCAAATTCTTTTTTTTTTAATTCACATAGTCTATCTCTTAATAGTTTTGCTGCAAATTCAAAAAACTGCCTGAAAGAGGCTATTCTTGATTTTGCAAAAAATTTTGTTATATGTCGACAGTTTCAGCCCTCGGCTCTGACATAAAAGCAAACGCAGACGACTTAGGGATGGCATATATAACTCCAAGATACATTGATTATGTCTCCTTTTCGAAGCATAATTTTTTTTTTTATTTATACATTCAAAATGATTTATGGGTAGGCCTACATGATTTCTATCATGGTCGCAATTTCGAAGCACCATTTAAAATTTCATTTGGTTTTTCTTTGATTTAATGCTCATGCTTTGATGAGAAAAACAAATGAGCATGTACATTATTAAAAATAAAAACTAAATTCACTTAACTCAATCTTGACCATTTAGATGAGTATCTAAATAAATATTTGATATGAAATATATGGTAAAGAACAATTCATGATTATGTAGGGGAACGTATAAAGACTTTTCAATTTTTCTTTGTAATGAAGGTACCAAAATGTATACAATTTACATAATCTAGAAGGGTGAATTATATTGTTTTTTTCTGTTTATCTATGAAAATACCAAAAAGTTAGTTTCGAAAATCTAAAAGGGCAAATACCCCTCCCTCTTGTCCCGTAACAGATGCCCCTGGTCATGCGTATGAAAACTCTGGCCACAAGCATAATCAACTGAAGGACAAACCTTCAAACGAAGTAAGTTCTTGTAATGTGTTCATATAGGATAATCAAACAGTTCGTGGTAACGAACTGTAGTAAGGAGCGACCCGGCTCAATAGTAACCGAAACTCTAAAAAATGGAATTTTGATACCAATAGTTACATCAAAAGAATCGCATTTTAATGCTGATTTCAAATATATAAGTTTCATCATGATTAATTTCACCCACCAAAGGTTGAGAGCCTGAGAAAATTTGCCTCATTTTCGAAAAAAGAGGGAAACAACCCATAAAGGTCATACAATCTTAACGAAAATCACACCATCAGATTCAGCGTATCAGAGAACCTTATTGTAAAAGTTTCAAGCTCCTATCTATAAAAATTTGGAATTTCGCATTTTTTGCCAGAATACAGATCGCAGATGCGTGTTTAATTGGTTTTTTTTTCCCAGGGGTGATCGTATCAACCAAGTGGTCCTAGAATCTTGCAAGAGGGCTCATTTTGTCGGAAATGAAAAGTTCTAGTCCCCTTTTTAAGTGACCAAAAAAATCGGAGGCATCTAGCCTCCTCCCACACTAATTATTTTCCCAAAGTCACTGTATCAAAATTATGAGATAGCTATTTTATTTAGTGTAGTCAAAAAACCTAATAACTATGTCTCTGGGGACGACTTACTCCCCCGCAGTCCCCGTGGGAGGGGCCACAAGTTACAAACTTTGACCAGTGCTTACATATAGTAATGGTTATTTGGAAGTGTACAGACGTTTTCTGGGGGATTTTTAGGTTGGGGGGTTGAGAAGAGGGGAATGTGTTGGGGGAACTTTCTTTGGAGGTTTTTGTCATGGGGGAAGAAAAGTTTCATGAAGGGGGTGCAGGATTTTCAAGCATTATTTAAAAAAAAACGGAAAAAATAATAATGAAAAAGTTGTTTCAACTGAAAGTAAGGAGAAGCATTAAAACTTAAAACGAACAGAAATTATTACGCATATGATGGGCTCACCTCCTACTAATACCTCGTTCTTTACGCTAAAGCATTTTTAGTAATTTCAACTATTTATTCTACAGCTTAATTCTACTATTTATTCTTTTGTGATTCAGGGGTCATTCTTAAGAGATTGGGACAAAATTTAAGCTTTAGTGTAAAGAGCGAGGTACTGACGAGGGGGTGAACCCCCTTCATATACGTAATAAAAACATGAGAATATAGAAGTTCGTTACGTAAGCTAATTTGCAAGTTACGTATATCTTTTACTAATTAAAACATTCGTAAAAAATTAAAAGTTCTAGTTGCCTTTTCAAGTAACCGAAAAATCGAAGGGCAACAAAGGCCTCCTCCCTCGCTACTTTTTTCTCAAAATCATTCGATCAAAACTATGAGAAAGCCAATTAGCCAAAATAAATAAATATGCAAATTTCGTTTTAATTATTCATCTGCGGAGAGCCAAAATCATAACATGCATTGATTCAAAAACGTTCAGAAATTAAATATAAAAAAACAAGTTTTTTTAACGGAAAGTAAGGAGCGACATTAAAACTTAAAACGAACAGAAATTACTTCGTATGTGAAAGGGGCTGCTTGTTCATCAACGCCACGGTCTTTACGCTAAAGTTTTTTACTGTTTAAAAAAGCAGAGTTAAGAGAAAGAGTCAAACTTTACCATAAAGAGTGGGGCGTTGATGAAGAAGCAGCCCCTTTCACATACGAAGTAATTTCTGTTCGTACGTGCATGGTTCATGCACCTGCGTCTCTTAGAAAACATTCCCTATGACGTAACATGCGGCCTGGTGGCTGTTGTCGGAATAACGGCATAGAGACGTATTTAAAACTAGGGCTGTCGTCAGAATGACGGGATAGGGATGTGTTTCAAAGCAGGGCTCCCATGGAAAGCCTTATGGTATCACTACTTTTTTTTCATGTTCCTTTTTTAATTTGGCAACCGCTAATACCAAAAACGACATAAACAAACACGGAGGTCTTTTAACTGAAAACTTGATTCACGATTTTTTTTTTTAAGATGTTTATGGTTGTTTAAATTTCCAATAAACCAGTTTAAAAAACAGACGGCCAATAGAAGAACATTGTCTGCATATGCGATGCATGACATTTTTAAGAAAAATAAAGATTCAAATTCACAATATGTCTTCCCATTTTGAACCATTTTTAATTCATTTATTGGTTCAATATATTCATTAATTTTTATTCGTTCATCCCTGATGATTCAAATATGACGTTTCCATGACGTTCACGAATGACAATTCATTCGGAAACTAATTAAGAAGAGTCATCATAATGACGAAAAAAGTTGAAATTGAAATTTTGACACATATTGTGTATTTCTGCAATATTTTGACGATTTGTTTTAGTAGTTAAAATGTTCTGCAACCTATTTAAAAATGAACCATGACCCATAGTAACAAAAAAAATTTAAAAAGCGTTAAAAAGATGGATAGTTAGAAAAAATGTCGTTTGTAGCTGATTCAGGGATTGTAACTGTTTTTTATCAGTCTTAATAAATTTTAGCCTACATTCAAGTTATGGTTGCAGCTAAGGCTGCAACCTTGTAAAGAGTTAGCCATCATGCAAAGTTTGTGGTGTATATTTTGAAAACTTAAAAACAAATAAAAATTAATCTAAAAAACCCGGATTTAGGAAGAAAGTAAAAACGAAGTTGAAACTTAAAACGCAGAATGATTATTGCTTCGCAATTTATGCAACATATATCTGAGAAACTGGTTGAATAAAGTGATTCGTAATATTTCCTTATATTTGTAGAATTCTGTAAAACTTGAACTTTACTGAAAACTAAGCTTACTTATATTTTTTGGATCTTCGGACTGATAGAGGACTTTTCTCCTCAATCCTGTGTGGTTGTTTGTTTTATGTTTTTTTATGGCACTTGGTATTAACCAAGTGACATATAGCAGTCGCCAATTCTGTCGGTCTGTCTGTCTGTCTGTCTGTCGGTCTGTCCCGGTTTTGCTACTTTAGGCACTTCCAGGTAAGCTAGGACGATGAAATTTGGCAAGCGTATCAGGGACCGCACCAGATTAAATTAGAAATAGTCGTTTTCTCGATTTGACCATCTGGGGGGGGGGGGGGTGGGGGCCCGGTTAATTCGCAAAAAATAGAAAAAATGAAGTATTTTTAACTTATCAGCGGGTATTTGGATCTTAATGAAATTTCATGTTTGGAATGATATTGTGTCTTAGAGCTCTTATTTTAAATCCCGACCGGATCTGATGACATTGGGGGGAGTCGGAGGGGGAAAACCTAAAGTCCCGGTTTTGCTACTTTAGGCACTTCCAGGTAAGCTAGGACGATGAAATTTGGCAAGCGTATCAGGGACCGGACCAGATTAAATTAGAAATAGTCGTTTTCCCGATTTGACCATCTGGGGGGGGGGGGGGGGGAGTAGGGGCCGGTTAATTCGGAAAAATAGAAAAAATGAAGTATTTTTAACTTATGAGCGGGTGATTGGATCTTAATGAAATTTGATGTTTGGAATGATATTGTGTCTCAGAGCTCTTATTTTAAATCCCGACTGGGTCTGATGACATTGGGGGGAGTTGGAGGGGGGAAACCTAAAATCTTGGAAAACACTTAGAGTAGAGGGATCGGGATGAAACTTGATGGGAAAAATAAGCGCAAGTCCTAGATACATGATTGACATAATCGGAACTTATTTGTTCTCTTTGGGGTAGTTGGGGGGGGGGGAGTAAGTCTTAAAAATTAGAAAAATGAGGTATTTTCAACTTGCGAACGGGTGATCGGATCTCAATGAAATTTGATGTTTAGAAGGATATCGTGTCTTAGAGCTCTTATTTTAAATCCCGACCAGATCTTGTGATGGGGGCGGGGAGTTGGGAGGGGGAACCTAAAACTTGGAAAACACTTAGAGTGGAGGGATCGGGATGAAACATGGTGGGAAAAATAAACACAAGTCCTAGATAGATGATTGACATAAACGGAACGGATCCGCTCTCTTTTGGGTAGTTGGGGGGGGGGGTTAATTCTGAAAAATTAGAAAAAATGAGGTATTTTTAACTTACGAACGGGTGATTGGATCTCCATGAAATTTGATTTTTAGAAGGATATCGTGGCTCAAAGCTCTTATTTTAAATCCTGACCGGATCTGGTGACATTGGGGGAAGTTTGGGGTGGGGAGACCTAAAATGATGGGAAACGCTTAGATTGGAGGGATTGGGATGAAACTTGGTTGGAAAAATAAGCAAAAGTCTTGCATACGTAATTTACATAATTGGAACGGATCCGCTCAATTGCGGGGGGGGGGGGTAATTCTGAAAAATAAGAAAAATAACGTATTTTTAACTTACGAAGGAGTGATCGGATCTTCATGAAACTTCATATTTAGAAGGACCTCGTAACTCTGATATCTTATTTTAAATCTCAACCGGATCAAACGTAATTGGGGGGGGGCAGTTGGGGGGACCGGAAATCTTAGAAAATACTTAAAGCGGTGAGATCAGGATGAAACTGGATGGGAAGAATAGAAACCTGTCTAAGATACGTGACTGACATAACTGGACCGGATCTGCTCTCTTTGGTGGAATTGGGAGGGGGGAGGTAATTTTGAAAATTGAGGTATTTGTAACTTACGAAAGGGTGACCAGATCTTAATGAAATTTGATATTTAGAAGGATCTTGTGCTATAAAGTTTAACTTTAGGTTCTGACCTTCTCACAAGTGCCAAATGAGCTCTTGGCTCTTGGCTCTTCCGACCTCGTACCATATGAGCTCTCGGCTCTTCCGACCTCGTCCAAATGAGCTCTTGGCTCTTCCGACCTCGTACCATATGAGCTCTCGGCTCTTCCGACCTCGTCACAAGTGCCATATGAGCTCTTAGCTCTTGTTTTGTTTTGTTTTTTTTTTTTTTTTTCAAAGTTCTTGTTGTATAAAATTCTTTAAATATAAGAAAAGGTCACGCCTAAGTTCATTTGAATCAGTTTTATCGATATGTTTTGCATAAACTGCGAAGCAATAATTCTTATTTTCAAATGAGGTCAGGAAAAGGAGTAGCCCATAATCCAGAACTCAACGTAATACGGTTAAGATAAATAGTTTGAAAATTGTTTCATGACAACGTGAAAACAAGGGTGTTTCAATTCAGTTTTTCGTTTCTCGTTTCCCTGGGAAGACAGATGCTCTGGATTTTTCTAGTTGTGGTGGTGCCGATGGTGACTGGAAAGTGAGGCAACCGGTCAGGTAGGATTGGAGAGAGGACATGTTTACAAGGGTGCAATACCCGCCCTGAGCTTCTGGTTAGGCCCCTGATTTCCCTCTCCCCTTTTGCATTTAGGTAATCTGTCGAGTATTTGTCTAATGTATATTTTTGGCTCTTAGGAACTGCTTGCAAAGGAAGACGACTTCAAGTCTGAAGCAGAAGAAATTGAAGAATCAGAATACGAAGAGTACACTGACTCGGAAGAGGAAGCAGGGCCGAGGCTAAAGCCAGTTTTTGTCCGAAAAACTGATCGTGTAACTGTTGCAGAAAAAGAAAAAGAGGAAATGAAGCAAAAACAGGCAGAAGTCGAAGCCAAAAAATTAGCAGAAGAGCGTCGAAGATACACTCTTAAGGTAACCTTCCACATCGTTAGTGCCGTGTTCTTATGCCTACTCACAGTGTAAGCTGTGAGGTCTAAAACAATTGCTGGGATTTTAGTCCAACAGATTAAACGTTGGTTAATTGGTGCCCGATTTCAAAATCGAGCATCTACTGATTTTGTTTGGCGGAAATTCAAAGTTACAGGTTTACTGCTTGTAACTAATATTGTACAGCTAGGAATGTAAATAAGGACGTGTGAAAATCGTATCTGAACTATCTAGAGGGTGGAGTTTCCAATAATGGAAGAAAATAAAAAACTTACTTAATTATTATAATTTCTGGGGGGCTACCCCCCCCCCCACATCAAGACTGATACGGAGGCTCCCATCATGGAAACAGTTACGGCATACCTTGTCTGATCACTTAACCTTAGCGTTTCACGAGGCGTGAATGATGTTAGGAGGACCAATATTTGAAACGTACTGGATTAGTTGTCAGATAAGTTGCAACAACTAATCCCAGAAAATGTGGGAAATGTAAGGATAATTGAAGTGACATGTAAACAGACATTCTAAGTTATCATGGTTTCGTGGTTTATTTTATTGAATAGTAAAACTATTCAAGAAATTGTCAAGGTTAAGTAAAACTAATTAGTTATACAATTTAAATGATTTTTTTTTATTCTAAAGTGGTGGAGAGAGTGGGGCTTTCTCTAGACACACTTACTTTTCTGATCTCTTTAAATGAATACATACAAGAAAAGAATGAATATTTATATGAAAAAAATATATACACTTTGTTTTCTATTATTATCACAGTAACAAAACATAGAAATGAAACGACTTGGCCCAATAATAACCGAGACTACAAAAAACGGAATTTTGATAGCAGTAGAAACATCAGATAAATTTGTTTTTTATGCTAATTTCAAATATATACAATTTATTAAGTTCAATGTTAACCACCAAAAGTTACGAGCCTGAGAAAATTTTCCTGATTTTTGAAAAAGAGGGAAACACTCCCAAAAAGTCAAGGTATCTTAATGAAAACCATACCCTCGGATTCAGCATATCAGAGAACCTAACTGTAGAGATTTCGAGCTCTTATCTACAATAATGAGGAATCTTGTATGTCTAACCAGAACAAAGATCACGGATATGTGTTTTATTCCAGTGTGATCGGATCATTCCAGTGGTCTTAGAAGATCGGGAGAGGGCTATTACGGACAGAATTAAAAATTTTTAGTGCCCTTTCTAAGAGAGTAAAACATTGGAGGGTAGCTATCCCCCTCCTACGTCCCCTTTCCCCCAAAGGCATCCGATCATCTCAAATTTTTTGAGATAGTCATTTGATGCAGCGTAGTTGAAAAGTTCAATAGCTCTGCCTTAGGAGTTAATATGTCCGCCCATTGTGTCTGGGGAAACGGCTTTAAGTTTAGCAGTTTGCCCATTGTTCACATACAGCGTTTGTTGTTGGGAAATCTTTGGATTTCTCGTTATTGTTTTTTTGGGGAAGAGGGATTTTTCACGAGGAGAGCTTAGCCATGGGGAGGAAAGATTCCAAGGGGAAATTGTACACGGGGAGGGGGATGATTTCCTGGCATGATTTGGAACAGTCAGAAATTAAGTAAACTTTTTCAACTGAGAGTAAGGAGCAATATTAAAACCTAAAACGAGCAGAAATTGTTCCTTATATGAGGGGGTCCACTCCTTCCTCAAGCCTCGCTCTTTACGCTAAATTTTGACTTTTTGTCACAACTTTTGAGAAACACTGCTCAAACACAAGGGCCATAGAATTTGAATGAGAAATGAAAGAATTTTTAAAAAGAGAATTCTTAAAAGAATTTCAAAACTTTAGCATAAAGACTGAGGGTTGAGGAAGGGACACCCCCCTTAGATACGGAATAACGTCTATTCGTTTTTAGTTTTAATATTGCTCCTTAATTTCAGTTGAAAAAAAACATGTTTTTTTCTTTATTTAATCACAAGAAAAACTCCAAGAGAAAAAAAAAGTTATAATCATCTGGGTTAAATTATTAATAATAGTTTTGTGTGGGAATATTGCAAGCTCCTAGTCGTGAAGTGAAATATTTTACAGAAGATAAAGCCTTCAAGTCTTTTTTAACAATTATCTCAGGGTAGGGTTGCTACTAAATGGGGGGGGGGGCAAAATAGCTTAAAGGCCGTGCCCTCAAATATAATAAAAAAGAAATGAAATGTTTTGAAAAATGAGGCAACAATCCATACAAAAGTTTGATTTATCTGAATTAAGCTATATAAAATTTTTGTTGTGTAAAGTCGATTTGCGAGAGGCTTGAGTTCTGTCAAGAAGGGTTGAATTTCAAGAATGATTAAACATGTAGGTCTGCTTAAAAACATCCCAGATGAAAATGGTTTTGGAGGGCTCAAAAAATGAAAAATCAAGATTTTACGGAAGGTCTAAAACCGAACTGATTAGTCACAGCAAAACAGGAATGTTAGCAAAGGAACGGGGTAAGACCAATTAAAAATTAAAGAGACAGAAAAACAATGTGAATATTGTTTTCACCACAAGTAAGAGAATTATATATTTTATGATTGTACAAAAAAATGCATTCATTTTTGTGGGGAGGGGGGGTTCACCAAACTTTCTTTGGTTTATTGAATAATTCTCTGTCTTTCAGATGGTTGAACAAGAAATAAAGAAGGAATCTCAAGCTAAGCATGAAGAATTAAATGAAGGCAATATTGCAGACATTGTCACAGATGATGAAAATGAGGAGGCAGAATATGAAGCATGGAAAATAAGAGAATTAAAAAGAATTAAACGCGACAGAGAAGAACGTGAACAGTAAGTATAACTAACTAGAAGACATTCCTTTGCAACACTAAATTACCATTTTAACGTGTACACCCCAAAGATCTAAAGATATTTGCAACCATTATACTTTACTGTATATGTTGATTGGCATCAAGTAGAACCGTGAGACATCCCTATACTTGGCTAAACATGCATAATTATTGTATTGAATAAGTATGGCCATTAGAATTCTCTTGACTTAACTAATTTACCATTTTAGTGTGGGTGCAACCAAAGGACCTAATGATCATTTTGAGCCATGGTTTTCATTATATTTATTAAATAATCATCGGTATGCGACTAGACAAGATGAAATTATCTCTTATGCAGAATATATACTTCTATTAGTAGTGGACACATTTTTAGATGTTCTGAAACATAAAATATCTTTGGCAGTTTCATAGTTGCAGCTGTACAGTTACATCTATAAAATATAATATTATATTTACATAATTTAATAATATTTTTTGGTATTAAAATTAGCTGCAGTGAAAAAAGAAAAGTATCCAAAACTTTTCATACCTTGGTTTTATAATGGATAAATATTTATTATTGTTACTTTTTACCCCCTATTGAACTAAAATATGTAATATAAAGGCAAGCAATTATTTTATTTTATATTTATACCCACAAAAAGATAAATTAAAATAATTACATAATAAGATAATTAAAAGATAAAAAATATTTTTCTTTTAAGTGGGGTACGAGGCATTCGAGGGAGGCCAGAACGGGGTACAGAAAGCCCCGGAGAAGAAGTATGATTTACCTTGGATTTAGCGGAACAATCAAGGCACATCCAACAGTTACTCCAATTGGTAATATCTATCCGGGCATACTTTTCGGCCCCTGCATGGAACCAAGAGTTACAATTAGTGGTTGGAGGCTGTTTGTCCTTTCTCCTAGCATTCTCAGCCATAGAGCCTCGCCGGGGGGGGGGGGGTATATGATGATTATCCGCTTTTATTACTGAATTTTTGAACAAATCTAACTGCCTCGACAATCCAAAAGACCCTATAAAAACAATTAAACTATAAAAAAAATGCGCAGTAGTGTGTTTACCAGGCTTTAATATGTTCGAGAAGTGCCACTCTTTATGGCTACCTTTCAGGCTTATTTGCCGTCACGGCTCCGGTTAGGCAAAATCGCGAGAGGCCTATCTCGACGCTACTTTGAGACTGTATTAGTAGGATTGCCACCTCCGGGGGTGAAGACGAATCAAGTAGCTCAGACGGAGAGAAGATTCCAAACTATCTCATTACACCGGAAAAGTCGTAGCCTCTTATACCAAGCATATGATTTTTGGACGAATGTGTGGTGTTCTATTGACCAGAGTAGCTTATACTAGTGCAATTGGGATACAAATACAGTCAAATCAGCACTAACAATAACTTATCTGAACTTCCTTAAGTTCGTTAAAATGCCACGTAAAAATGGATAAGTGACTTCAAATAAGCTTATCTGTCACTACCAAAAGTTGGATAAATTATTATTCCTCGACAAATAGTTTTTTTTGTTTTTTTGGGGGGGGGATATGTTTTTTCAGCTTAGTGTTGGGCATATACCTCAAATTATTTTGGAGACATTTTACGTTTCTCGCTTTTATAGTGTTACTCTTCGGTCAGTGTACACGTTCACATGTAGACCTTTTTTCAGCATTTGCTTGCTAAGATTGGCAGCACTGGCCTTGTGCCATAGTAGGACGTGGTTTTTTCTTTTTTTTTTTTTTTTTTTTTCTTTTTTTGCAGCGATTTTTTTTATGGCCTACAATATTGCCCGAAATTGCATAATAGTTTTAAAAAATCGCACATTTTTAACGTGAATATTTTGGTTGGTTATTCCAAAGGAAAAGAGACACTTGCAAGAATTTCCCGTTTCTACCTTAAATAGTTTAACTGTTTAAAATAAGTCCTGACAGGAGGCAAATCTTACGGCAAAAACAGATTATCTAGTCAACGGACGAAAAAGGGGAGTTTTTTTTTTGTCGACTCAAGTCTAAGCATTCTAAATTCTAAGCATTCAAGTCGTGCATTTGGTATATTTCCAAGTATGAATTCTCCTGAAAAGAAATAACTGAGATAGGATTATTTTTCCTTCAGAAAAAGTCTTGACTTGAAATTAGGTTTAAATAGAATTTCATGTAGCTAAGTGCAAGGGTGTATCCAGGGGGGAGTAGTAGGGGGTTTGAAGTCCCCCGCGATGTTTGTCCCACTTGTCAAAACGTAGCGAAAATGCATATAAAAGAGTTCTTAATGTATTTTTGTAACCTGCCCCCCTCCCGAAAAAGAACCCTCCTCTCTCCCAAGAAAATCATGGGTACGGCCTTGGCTAAGGAACAGAGTTCCCTAACCACACCACTCAAAAGAAAGGGGAATAATCTGGTAATTGTTAGATAATCTCTTAAATTTTGCCTTCTAACAGAACTGGATAATTTCACGATCATGTTGCAAAGTTTAAGCAAGGCATTTTTTTTATGCTTTTTGAGATTCACCGGTTGACCCCGTGCTGATTTCTCCTACTATATAGCTCGTCTATTTTTATAGATTTAACCGTCAGTCTATTGGTATTTCCTAATTCCGTCTTATTTCACAGAATGGAAAAAGAGAAAGAAGAAATCGAAAGATTGCGTAACATGACAGAAGACCAGAGAAGGGCAGAACTGCGGCACAATCCGAAAGTGGTGACAAACAAAGCCTCCAAAGGAAAATATAAGTTCCTCCAAAAATACTATCACCGGGGCGCTTTCTTTATGGACAAAGAAGAGGATGTTTATAAACGCGATTTTTCGGCAGAAACATTGGAAGATAGGTTTAATAAGCAAGTTCTGCCTAAAGTGATGCAGGTGAGTTTTATCATTTATAGATGACTCCACATGTCTAGCATTTAGATTGTTACTAATGCTATCTTTTTTTTGCTACAACAAAGTCTCATACTAATTATTGTTTTTATCATTATTAATATTGTTTTATTACTTTATTATTACTGTTTTATTACAAGCCTGGACTTGTTTTAATTAGATCACATTTATGGATAAACTCAAAATTTTCCATGGCTACAGTTCCATTAATGTACGCCGCTCGCGGCCGTGGAAAAAGTGGGGGGAAAGCATAGTATAAATTCTACTTGGAAGCTTTCATGACCTATTAAAATTTGTTGGCAGATTGGGTAACTTTTGGAATTCTATTGAATTCTGCTATTAGCAGTTTAGGAAATTTTTCCATACCTGGGCCCTCGTGAATCCTCGCTTTGAAATAAACATGAAATTCGTGATTCACCAATCCGAGTCAAGAGTGAAATCGATTTTTTTTTTTCAAACTAGAAAAGGTTGAAGTTAACTACTGCAGTTTTTTTATGTATAGGAATTTTCTATGGTAATATTTTTCAGCAATCTGAGAGATGCTGAGAATATCCTTTAAGTAGTATTAGCAAATTCCTGAATTAGCTTAAGTATGAGAAGTCCCATCAAAGAGCAGAACTCTGAAATGCACCAAAAGTCTTAAAGAAGTGTAAAGCCCACACACTGACTCAATACAGTCATTCTCATTACAACCAGTGTAAAAATTTCAAGCCAAATGGATACTCCCGGGGCCATATATATGAGCTCATCAAAAGGGTGAGTTGCATCAGCAGCATCCAATATATTCTTTATGTATACTCTGGGAGACTTGTGGGGAGGTCCTTTAATTATTGTTGGCATAGAAAATTTTGTTCCAGCATAATGGATCACGGTAAAATGTGTTCAAGAATCAGGTGTGAATGATCGTTGGAGGCTCAGTGATCCGCCTCAGGATTCACCTAACCTAGCCACGTTTGGCCCATTCAGTTTTCCATCTCGTGTCTGGAAAAGACTTAGCTTCCCAGATTTGCTATTTGAGACTAATTCAGGTAAAGGGTTTCTGACTAGACTCAAGACCACTGTTAGCCATAAGAAACCCTTTATACAGGAGATTATACCTCTTGGCGTTTGCGCCATGTCTAAAAAAAACACGGAGTTAAATTGGGGTCCTCTTGAACGTGTTTTCTGAAATAATAGAAAAAATTTCCAGTTTTAACTCTGTAAGAAAAAAAGATAATACTTAATTGATAAACGATTATCACAAGCTAAAAAGGAAAGCTGAATTGGTGTTTCAAGTAAAAAAAAATGTTAAAATCAAAACAAAGCACAGGCCCAACGCGAGATAAAAATCACAAAAAAATTGATAAATTTGAAGAGGCCAAAATCATGGTAAAAAGAGGTTTAACTCCTAACGAATAATGGAGAGTAAAAGTAGATAAATGATGCAATAATCTTTTTATAAATAATAGCTCTGAGCTAGGCTTTCAAAAAAGGAATTTTTGAGGTATACCTCAAGGTTGTGTACCTCAGAATGTGTCAAATTAAATACTTTGTTCTTAAAATGGCTCTCACTTGCACACCTTGGGGAACTTAGATAGTAAAAATTGTCAAAGAATGATGCAACATTCATTTATTAGAAGGGGTAGTTTTCTAATGATTTTGTATCATTAATTGAATTTAGTGTACCAACGCTATCTTTTAATACTGATACTGGTGATATTTTGAACTGGGGCTCAAATATTTAGTGTAAGTTCTAGGAACAAAAACTGGTGTTATTGTGATATAAAATCACCGATGCCATCTACCATTTGTCGTATCTTGATATTTTTTAGTGCAATATTAAGGTAAAATCCAATTAATTAATATAATTGGTGAAGTAATAAGTGTCTGATCTCTGTTTCGAAAAAACACAGTCACGAAATTTGAAAACAGTGCCAAAAAGTTTCAAATGCTAGACAGTGCTGTTATTTTTTTTCAACACTAGCGCCGGTTTTCACTCGTATACGTTATCCAAACTCATTACCTTGGCTCTAACTGATTCTAGTCGGAACAATAGTGCTGTCGAATTTTTTTATTGGTGATTTAAAAGTCAAAGTACAATGTTTTTATTGTCTTGTTTTAGGTTAAAAACTTTGGTAGAAGTGGTCGTACTAAGTATACTCATCTGGTTGACCAGGATACAACTATTGGAGATTCACCTTGGATATCAGAGACATCTACAAATTTGAAATTCTTTAACAATGTTGCTGGTGGAATGAGAAATCAATTTGAAAAGCCCTCGTCGAAGAAAAGGAAGATGCACTAAATAGAAAGTCGCTTTCTTTTAGATGCTTGAAATAATGTAAACAACTGAAAGACTTAGAATTGTGTCACTTCGTGGCTTTGGTTTGTGTTAACAAAAGATGAAAGACCTGATCTTAAAACGAGTGATATTTTGTTCCTCGTTTTCGAAGGCGGGATTTTTTAAAATCAGTCGACACTGCTTTTAAACTGTGCCGGAAATGTATTATGATGGCAATGAAAAGGCACTGAGGAAAACGCCTAGAGAACAGTTCTTTTCTCCTAAGCTGAACCGTCAGCTATTTGCTCATCCTAATTTGAACTAATTTTAGGTCAGAAAATAATTTTATGTTCAATAAATGACATTGAATATCAGGAAATAAGTATTCACATAGTTTGGAGGAAAGGGTTGCTAAAAACCTGGAAAAAAGTGTAAAGTTGGGAACATATCCCAAAGTGAATAGCCATACCATTGGATGAGTGATATATTTAAAGTACGGTACACAAATTTGTTGTCATACCAATCTGTATTTTTTTTTATTTTTATTTTTTTTTTTTTAATGTTTCCTTGAAATAAATAGTATTTTTGCCCGACTTATCAATAATTTTTTGACGACACTTTATTTCCATTTTAAAACGAACGAAGCGAAACTAAATGTACAAGATGAGTAAATTTATAACAAAGAAAGGGAAATAAATACACATAGAAGCTGGATATAACGATATATATATATATATTACGAAAAGAGAAATCACCAATGCAACAGCACAAACACATTGAAAAAAAAAGAGAGACAGAAGGAGAAAATGAAGACTGTTTTCCTAAATTAGTGATTAATATAGATCAGCACTTGAACGAGGCCTTAACCCTACTCATCCATACAATCACATAGGTCAGACAGCATAGCCATACACAATCAACCATAAAGAATAATCCATGGACAGGCAGTCATGTCGTCAATAAGTATAAGTCGTCATTTACCAAACAATAAAAACTATAAAGACAAATAATTCAGAGGCAACAACCCAACACAAGGGCTCATCAGGAGAATACACTTGCCTATAGGGTTTCGGCACTTTAAATTCTCTAGCCAGTCAAGTGTTGTGCCTACCACAGAATATCCGTGGCATCCCCGTGTCAGGTATCACCCCCAAAATACATGCCTGTGGAAAAATACATGCCTGTGGAAAAAAAAAAAGAAAACCATCAAATTAGAACAACCAAGTAACACCAAAACAAGCTTATCCTGTTGATGTATTCCACCTTTTAGCAACAATAGGTAAACTAAATGTGATAAATTTTGCCAAATCACATATATTAACATATATTATATATATTATACATATATTAATATATTTATTATATATTAATATATTATATATATATATATATAATATATATATATATATATATATATATATATATATAAAATATATTTATGTTTGTGCTATTCCGTAAAACTGACGGTTTGATTGGCTTGGAATTAGTTGTTTGTTGACAAATGTTTGCTCCTTAGCTACTGGATATTTTTATTTTCAGTTCTTCATTGTCGAGATTTACATATATATATATATATATATATATATATATATATATATATATATATATATATATATATATATATATATATATATATATATATATATATATATATATATGCAAACTCCTTACTTTCATTGACTATCTGATTGTAAATTAAACTCACCATTATTTTTTGGATGTATCATATTGAAATTTGTTCTACTCGAAGTGCTCGGTTGGCACGAAGTGTCGCAGTTTCAAACAGGTATATTTTGAGGCCTTTTTATCTGCGAAAGAGTAGGACTGTGTTATTTTAAAATATTAACAATGTTTTGCCTCCGTTAAGAGACAAATTTTTAAGGGAAGCTTCACCATCTTAAGTTGCTTTTATCGGATTTTTCACTCACCTTTCTTTTTTTATTTTGGCTCCTGCTAATACCAAAGAGAGCATAACTGCATATGAAGGTGTATTTCATTAAAATTTGAATTTCCAGTTTTTAATAATTTTCAAGATATAATTGCAACTTTGAATTTAATCAATTTAAATAATCAGATTCCATTTTCACTGTCCTTGGTACCCTAAGGTTTTATTTCGTTTTAATTTTTTTTCTCGCTAGTTTATATTGCTGCATCAAAAACGTTTTGCAAACCTTATCTACATCAAATTGGAATCATCTCAGATCTGAAATAGAAGGGTAAATATCAAACCAAAACAGTTGGTCAGACAATTGTCATTAAAATATAAACAAAACGACATATGAATAACAAAAAGTATAAAACTAGCATTTTTTTTCGCAATATTAGGTTATAAAATCGCTATACCTTACTTCATATTATTATTTATTCCTTATTATCTTATCCTTATCAGTTTTATCTTTTCCCTCTCTTTTGGGGTTTTTATTTACCTTTTCAAATATTTTAATAGTTCTACTAGTTTTATTGATTATAATATTTGTGACATGTCAAGTTCTCTTTTCTTTTTGATCAATCCTATTGCATGACATTTTTACCTTATATTCAGCACCAAATGACTATTCATTTGGTGCTTTATGTTCTTTAGTGAGTTTCATATGAATTTTTAAAAGCATTTTATGTATTTGATTCTAAATTTTTTGTCGGTTCAGCTTACTTTAGCAGCTTTTTTTCACCCTAGGATGTTAATTTTGTCTATCTGGCCTTTTGATTGACTGTATTTTGAAATAAATATTCTATTTATTTATCTCCATTCACAAAGCACCTTAAAAGATAATCGCTGATTTTCGCTCATATTCTCTGATTTTTGTTTATTTTCTAGTGTTTTAGCAAAAATTAGAATGTTGGGTGGAGTTACATACATTAAATGTTCCAGTTAAAGCATGCTCATGTTATTTTTATTATGTTTATACATGAAAACTGAATAAAAATGCCCAGAGATCTATGCTGCGTTTGATATATAGGGCCAAAGAGACGGGTTAAATCTTTCTCTCTCTATATATATCATATATATATATATATATATATATATATATATATATATATATATATTTATATATATATATACTAGCTGTTGGGGTGGCGCTTCGCGCCACCCCAACACCTAGTTGGTGGGGCGCTTCGCGCCCCTCCAAGCCCCCCCGCGCGCGTAAGTCGTTACGCGCATTGTAGTTGTGTCCCTGTGTCCCACCTGTGAATAGAGATAGATATAAATATATGTTTTTAACTACGTAAAACATGCGAATATACAACATTCTTCGCTGTCCCATTGTCTGTGCATATAAATAGATTGTCAGGTTTACTGACTCTTGAACATGCAACATATAATTGTCCATGGGAAAAACAATCCGTATTCAGATCTATACCTCATTATTCTAATGATGTGTCCCTGTGTCCCGGTCGTCATTTATATTCCCTGTGTCCCGGTCGTCATTTGTGTCCCGGTGTCCCAGTTTGTAATTTCTCTTTGAGTGTCCCGGTCGTCATTTATATTCCCTGTGTCCCGGTGTCCCGGTCGTCATTTGTGTCCCGGTGTCCCGGTCTGTAATTTCTATTCGAACAATCCCTGTGTCCCGGTCGTCATTTATGTATCCCGCCTGTGCCCCCGGCGTCCCCGTTGTAGTTGTGTCCCTGTGTCCCGGTCGTCATTTATATTCCCTGTGTCCCGGTCGTGATTTGTGTCCGGGTGTCCCAGTCTGTAATTTCTCTTTGAGGTTCCCGGTCGTCACTTATATTCCCTCTGTCTCGGTCGTCATTTGTGTCCCGGTCTGTAATTTCTCTTTGAGTGTTTTTTCTTTTTAGTTTTTTTTTAGTTTTTTACCTTTTTTCTTTTTTCAGTTTTCTTTTTCTTCTTTATTTTTCAGCGTCACTATGAAGTACATATCGACGAACCTTTGTTTTTTTAACTTAAATCTGGTAGGCATTGATGACCTTATCCAAGTCAAAATCCCAAACCCAATCATCATCGCTATCATTTTCAGTTTTGATATGTTTTGACTCTCGCTGTCCAGGTGGATTTTCATCTAACTGCGCGGTTTTGCGTTCTTTAGCCGCAAGCCTGTTTTCTTGCTGTTCTTGTGATTCCCCGGCACGCTTTCTTTTCTTACTTTCTCTATCAGCTGCAAGCCTGTTTTCTTGCTGTTCTTGTGATTCCTCGGAACGCTTTCTTTTCTTACTTTCTCTATCAGCAGCAAGTCTTTTGGCATAAACTCTTTGAGCAGCTTCCTCGGCTGTTGCCATTGTAGGTTCTTCAGTCATTTTACAATTAAACATTTTTCCGTGAACAAATGTCTTAAATACCGTTAATGACGTCACCGTCATAGCGAAAATGACGACAACTAACTTCATGACGTCAGTCGACACAGAAACATGACGTCACCTGACAGACAGACACACAGACAGACAATATATATATATATATATATATATATATATATATATATATATATATATAAATATTCGGGCGGTATTTGGCATGCGATATGCTTGTGCATATGTGGTTATCCCTGTTGCTTGTGTTCTTCCCCTTTTTTCCCCATGATTATTTTTGCTTTATTTATCTTGTTACATAATTTAGTTTTTTGTGTGTAATTTGCTGTGATTCTCGCTCGTTGCGTGTCCCTTTCGTTTATGATTCGATGTGATTCTCGCTGTCGCATTTTCGTGCCTTTTGGTTGAGCTGTTTGGAATCCTTCGTCACCTTGTATAATTTTGCATGCGTTATAGAAACCAAAAACAGTGCGATGTTCCCCTGGGAAAAAAATATGAAAGTTGTTCTTTAAATGAATATGAACGTGACATTATACAAATTAAAAATACTTAACAAAAACTAAGGCTCTGATAGAATTTTCTCAAACCTATGACCTATCTAGATTTTTTTTTTTTTTTTTCAGACCAGAAAATCTCTAGTCTGCAAATTTTCAAAATAAAATATCGAGCGGTTTCCGAGAAAAAATACACGTAGAAATAAACAATTATTGCTTGCTCAAAAAAAGTAAATATATATATATATAAGTTTGGCTGCTACCTTCCTCTTAAAATCTAAACCTCCTGGTGTTGGTTTCAGACCATGAAAAATCGAACGTAAATATCAAAAATCCAGTTTTTTGTGAAAAGTTGTACTTTGCTTTAATTCACCTCTAATTTAATTTAATTTCTAATTTAATTTAATCTAATTCGACTCTAAAAAGGGCACAAGAATTTTGACTTCTAACCAAATGAGTTCTCTGCGAAGTTTTTACGGCCACTCCTTCTATATGAAGGTGCCCGGGGGAAAAAGTCAACACGCAGAGGCCCTGTCATGCTTTGTTAAAAACGGCTCAGTAGGTATACAAACAGGGTTTCCAGTCTTAGTGATTTATCATCATTTCAAGTGATTTTTCATATTGCCTAAACAAAAAATAACTAAATTAGCAATAGAGCACTAGATTATTGAAGATCACAAAATGAACCATAAAGCCACTAAATTCTAATAAATTTTTTTCACCGGGTGGCAACCCTGCATTTGAAGTCCTTGGCGAATAGATTAAGAACGCTTATCAACCCTTTAAACAAGGAAGTGAAAGTTTTACTCTTTGCCAAAAGTTAAATAAAGAAAACGTAAATTATCGATAATATTAAACGCTTTAACTATTCTTTCCGTCATGAAAGTCCAATTTCTACAGTAAAAATTGCCTAAGGCCAGAGAGGAAATTTAGCTTCTCTGAAACCCTTCTCTTCCTATTTTAAGGGTCAGGATTGAGGAGGGGTAAAATCATAATCTTAAAAATATTATTTATATCTAATAAAATAAGTTTAAATTAATAATAAAACCTGACCTGTTTTTCTGGATGCTTGATTTAGGCAGGCTTATCTTAGTTTTGACAAATTTTTTTCAGAAACTAAATTTCAGTTGGGGGAGGGGCCTTAAGGGGTAAGTTGCTAAATGAACGTTTTCTCTCTAAATAAAATTAATTTGGGGGGGAAGGAATTAAAATGAAAACGGGGGGCTTACACTGTTGCGGGAGAGTTAACTTTTTTTTTATATATTATTTTTGAGTGACATATTTTCCCAGCTTGATGCTGGGTATGTACCTCAAATTATTTTGGAAACATTTTAAGTTTCTGGCTTCTATTGTTTTAATGTTCCGTCAGTGTATACGTTCACGTGTAGACGTTTTGTCACCCTTCGCTTGCCAAGATTGACAGCACTGAGCGCATACCATAGTATGACGTCGTTTTTTTCTGTTTTGCTTAGTTTGTAATTTTTTTCAGTTATTTTTTTATGACATACAATAGGGCCCAGAACTCCATGATATTTTTAAGAAATTGCACGTTTTTAGCTTCAATATTTTTTTAATATCAAAGGAAAACAGACGCTTGCAAGGTTTTCCCTTTTCTTCCTTGAATAGCTTAACTGCTTAAAATAAGTTCTGATGGGAGGCAAATCTCATGACACAGATAGAATATCTAGTCATCTGATGAAAAAAGGGAGTCATTGCTTGACTTTTAGAAAGTATTTTATATTTATTTTAGTTGCCTCTCAATCTTTTTAAATAAAACTGAGTAGTATGGGAAATGTTAAATTGATATTTGATGCCACAACTAAAATAGAACTAAATTGATTAGACCCATTTACTCTCTGCAGCCCTGTGTTTATAGGAACGGTTTTTTTTTCCCCGTATCAAAACTAAGTTTATTTTAATCTACGCATAAAATAATTTACATGTTGATATCGCAGTGAAAATTTATCATTGACACTCTTCTTTTACCCTGTGGTAGCGCAGTGGATTGATGTCTCTGATAGGTAATACAGGGTCCGGAGTTTGATATCAGCTGCCACAATCCTGAGTGACGAATTCGCTACCTGTCTTTGTAAAAAAAAAAAAAAAAAAAAAAAAAAAAAAAAAAAAAAAAAAAAAAAAAAAAAAACACCTGGCAGCTGAGACATTGACAACGTCAATACTAGGGGCATAATCTGATATGGGGCGGGGGGTAGCTGCCCCTCCCGGACCTCGGTTTACCCCTTCAAGATCTCGGTTTGTCCCCCAGTTTACCTCCCCCCTCGACCTGAAATTCGTTTTTACAAAATCTTATTAAATCTAAGATAGGCATACATAATTCAAGCATCCAGAGAAATAGTTCACTTTTCGTTAGTATACCTTTGCCTTTATGGTACTATATGCCTCATTTCTCAATTTTACTTCATTTTCACTTAAGTTGGGAAAATCGGATCCAACTTCGCCCCCACCCCCCATGACTGACGAAATTACGCCACTGGTCGATATTCTGTGCGCCACCAGTGGCTCTGGAGAATCTTTATCCTGTTCGTGTTCTTTTTTTATCATGATAACAGCTGTAGCTGTAATGCAGTACAGAGCGAACCAGGGCTGATATTAGCCGACTTTAAAAAACTTGTTTAGAAGGAACCGTCTAATGACAAAAACTTTCCGATATAAAACTGTTTTTGATAATAGTAGTTCAAACTCAGACTTAACTGAACAGTAATCTTCACTTGTGAGAAGACTATTTTTGGCATTTTCAAAAACAAATTGGAGGTTTATAGTTTCCCTCCTTGAACTACTAGGAAAATTATATTTTTACTTGGGTAGAAGCATTCAAAGCAAACTTTGTGTTGCACGAGCAACACTTCGGTTTAACCTTTTTTTCTTTTCTTTCTAGTCTATCGATTCCAAATTTTTGCTAGAAAGTCTTATGGGTTCAACTTCCGCAGTTTTTATTGAAAATGTGACCCTCAGGCTGATTGATGAAAATGATGTTAAATTCTAAAGCTATGTAGAATTCTCGCCTGGGGCCAAAAATAAATGGTTTTCGCTGTCAATTAAGCTAGAGGCTACAGTGTATGATTTGAAGGGGGAGGGGTTAGTATAGTCTCATATCAGAGAGGGCTACATCGAAAAGTAATGTTGGGAATGCGAAAAGATGTGTACTCCAAGTTAAAAAACGGGTTTGGGAGGAAAATTAAGTAAAGAACTTGTTCTGAAATGATATAATAAAGTCTTAAAGTCTATAATAAAGTCTATAAAAAAACGCGTACTCTAAGTTGAAAAAAAGGGGAATTGAGAATGATATTAAGAAAAAACTGGTTCTGAAATGATATAATAAAGGCTTTTGAAAAGTATTGCTTGGTGTTGGAGTATGTTCTAAAACTGTAAAATAATGTTAGAAATGGAAAGGAAGACTAAGAAAATGTAAAACAAGGTTTTTAAATTCAAGAAGATGTTAGTGTCCTAATATTAACATGAGTAGGGCTCAAAACCCCTATGGCATCCCAAGGCCAAAACATAATTTGCACTTCACTGAAAATTAAAACAAAGTGAAAATACGGTAAAACTGGATTTTTTGGTTTTTGGTGGACGTTCGGTTTTTCTGTTAAAAAAGAAAGCTGGGTGTGTAGAGGGTCAGGGAAATCAGTAGGACTGCTTATGTAACTTAGGATGCTAAACATTCAATTTCTACCAAAATTGGATAAATTATTTTTGCTAGACAATTATTTTTTTGGGATATATTTTTTCAGCTTAGTGTTGGGCATATGCCTCAAATTATTTTGGAGAAATTTTATGTTTCTCGCTTTTATAGTGTTACTCTTCCTTGTTCTGAAATGAACAAGTTCTTTTTAAGTACACGTTCACACGAGTACACGTTCACACGTAGACGTTTTGTCAACCTTTGCTTGCTAACATTGGCAGCACTGGCCTTTTGCTATAGTATGACGTGGTTTTTTGTTTTTTCCTAGTTTTTTGTTGTTTTTTGCAGCGATTTTTTTTATGGCCTACAATATTGCCCAAAACTCCATATGGTTTTAAGAAATCGCACATTTTTAACATGAATATTTTGGTTGTTTATTCCAAAGGAAAAGAGACACTTGCAAGAATTTCGCGTTTCAACCTTGAATAGTTTAACTGCTTAAAATAAGTTCTGACAGGAGGCAAATCTCAGGGCATTATCAGAATATCTAGACATCGGACGAAAAAAGGGAGTTTTTTTTTTTTGTCGACTCAAGTCTAAGCATTCTAAATTCTAAGTATTCAAGTCGTGCATTTGGCCTATTTTCAAATATGAATTCCCCTGAAAACAAATAACTGAGATAGGATTATTTTGCCTTCAGAAAAAGTATTGACTTGAAATTAGGTTTAAACAGAATTTCATGCAGCTAAGTGCAAGGGTGTATCCAGGGGGGAGTGTTTGAAGTCCCCGGAATTTGTCCCACTTATCAAAACATAGCAAAAATGCATATAAACAAGTTCTTAATGCGTTTTTGTAACCTGCCCCCCCCCTTCCGAAAAACAACCCTCCTCTCTCCCCGAAAAAATCACTAGTACGGCCTTGGCTAAGGAACAGAGTTCCGTACAGAGTCCCCTACCACACCACTCAAAAGAAGCGGAAATATTCTGGTAATTGGCAGATAAACTCTTAAATTTTGCCTTCTAACAGAACTGAATAATTTCACGATTATGTTGCAAAGTTTAAGCGAGGCATTTTTTTATGCTTTTTGAAATTCACCGGTTGGCCCCGTGTTGATTTCTCCTGCTATATAGCTCGTCTATTTTTATAGATTTAATCGTCAGTCTATTGGTATTTCCTAATTCCGTCTTATTTCACAGAATGGAAAAAGAGAAAGGAGAAATCGAAAGATCGCGTAACATGACAGAAGACCAGAGAAGGGCAGAACTGCGGCACAATCCGAAAGTGGTGACAAACAAAGCCTCCAAAGGAAAATATAAATTCCTCCAAAAATACTACCACCGGGGCGCGTTCTTTATGGACAAAGAAGAGGATGTTTATAAACGCGATTTTTCGGCAGAGACGTTGGAAGATAGGTTTAATAAGCAAGTTCTGCCTAAAGTGATGCAGGTGAGTTTTATCATTTATAGGTGACTCCACACGTCAAGTATCTAGATTATACTAATGCCATCATTTTTATTACAACAACAAACTCTCATACTAATCATCGTTTTTATCGTTATTATTATTATTTTATTATTATTGTTTTATCACAAATATGGACTTGTTTTTATTAGATCACATTTATGAATAAACTGAAAATTGTCCACGGCTACAGCTCCATTTATGTATGCCACTCGCCACAGTTGAAAAAATTGGGGTAGCACAGTAGAAATGCTACTTGACAGCTTTCATGGCCTAGTGAAATTTGTTGACAGCTTTTGAAATTTGTGGGCAGATTTGGCAGATCTGTTGAATTCTGCCACTGGCAGTTTTGGAAGTTTTTACATATCTGGCCCCTCGTCTTTCCTTGATTGGAAAATACATGAAATTCATGATTGGCCAATCAGAGTCAAGAATGAAATCAAGTTTTTTCATGGTAGAAAAGGTGGAAGTTAGCAACAGCAGTTTTTCTATGTATAGGAATTTTCTATGTTAATATTTATGAGCAACCTGGGAGATGCTGAGAATATCCTTTTAGAAGTATTAGCCAATTCCCAAATTAGCTTAATTGTGAGAAGCCCTTTCGAAGAGCAGGACTTTGAAATACATTAGAATACTTTGAGAAATGTAAAGCCATTGCTCCACACAGTCATTCTCAGTGCAACCGATGAAAATGTTTCAACCCAAATTGGACGCTTTTGGAGCCATATAGATGAGCTCATCCAAAGAGTGAGTTGAATCAGCAGCACCTAGTAGATCCTTTCCGTATATCCTGCGAAACTTGTGGGGGGGGGGGCTTTAATTATTTTTGGCATATAAAATTTTGTTCGAACAAGATGGAACATGGTCAAATAGCTAAAATACGTTCAAGAATCAGATATGAACGATCATTAGAGGTTCAGTGATCCACTTCAGAAATAACCCTAACCTTGGCACGACTGACACGTTCAGTTTTCTGTCCCAGGTCTGGACAAGACTTAGCTTCCCATGTTTGCTATTTGAGACTTCTTCAAGTAAAGGGTTTCTGAACGGAGTCCAAGACCAATGTTAGCCACGAGAAAGCTATTCTGGAGGAGACTAGAGCTCTCGTCGTTTGAGTTAAATCGGGGTCGTCGGGGTGAGTGCTCTGAAATAAAAGAATTCTTACTTCTTAAAAGAATTAAAACGCAATGGAACCGAACATAAACAGTAAGTTTAACCAGAAGACATTCCTTTGCAGTACTAAATTACCATTTTAGTGTAGGCGCACCCCAAGGATCTAGTGATATTTTGCAAACTTAAATCTTTTAATTCTTAAAAGAATTAAGCTCAATAGAGAAGAACGTGAACAGTAGATATAACTAGAAGACATTCCTTTGCAGTACTAAATTACCATTTTAAAGTGGGTGCATCCCAAAGATCTGTTGTTTTTTGCAACCATTGTATTTCACTGTGTTTGTCAATTGACGTTAAGTAGAACAGTGAGATATCCCTTTACTTCACTAAATTACCGTTTAAGTGTGTGTGTACCACAGCAATCTAACGAAATTTTGCAACCATTATATTTTAATGTGCATATTGAATGTATGAGACGAATATAGCCATGAGAGTTCCCTTGACTATTCTAAATTACCAGTTTAGTCTGGGTGCAAGCCAAGGACTTGATGATTAATTTGAACTATTGTTTTTCATTGTATTCTAATAAATAATCATAGGTATGAGCCTTTATAGGATGTTTTATCTTTTTTGCAGAATACATACTTCTATTAGTAGCTGATGGATATTCCAAAAGATAAAATATCTTTGGCAGGTGCGTATCTTGAATTGATAAGTATCTTTTAACTCCTAATCGAAAAAAAGATAATATTGTATATCCAAGCATTTATAATAATACATTTATAAAATATAATATTACATTCATATAATCTAACATTATTTTTTGGTACTAAAATTACTAGTAGTGGCAAAAGAAAAGTATCCAAAACTTAATACCACGGTTTTATAATGGATGAATATTTATCATTGTTACTTTTTATCCTTGTTGAACTAGAATGTATAATATACAGATAATCAGTTTCATTTTTACCCATAAAAAACTGGAATTTTGAAAAATATCTTTTAAAAAATGACGCGAATTTTAGTGTCAAATGTTTTTGTTGGGTTGAAGTAGAGCCTAGATGTTACTGGTTTGTGTTCTAATTAAAATGGTAATAATACAGAATGAAATTAATATAATATTTTATTTATTTGTACCCCAGAGCATAATTGTCAGATCCTAACAGGGATGCTGATAAGAGTTGAAACGTGGGTTTGTCTCTGCGAAGAAAAGACACCAGTGTCTTCTGGTATTGTATTCTAAATTCTTGAATTTACTCGTGCCAAAATAAATAAGACAATTGTTTTTATCTCTTTTATCCTTTTTCTTTTACTTTGGATTGACATCGGGTAGAGGAAGGCTCCCTGCTTCCGAAAAGGCACAAGACATAATGGTGAAACATAAAGGAACAAACAACCCATAATAAGTAACATGGCTTGGAAGTGGTCGGAGGCTGTTTGTCCTTTCTCCTAGCATTCCCAGCCATAGAACCTTGTGGGGGGCATGTGATGATGTATCCACTTTTATTACCGAATCGTTGAACAAATCTACCTGCCTCTACAATTCAAAAAAGCCCATAAACACAGTTAAAACTAATAAAAAATTTGTTAATGAAATCTAGTGCAGTGCTATGTTTACTAGGCTTTAATATCTCTTCAAGGCCAAGTTCCAGGCTTATTTGCCATCACGCCTCTGATTAGGCAAACTCGTGAGAGGTCCATCTCCACGCCACTTTGAGACCGCATATATGAGATTCCCCATCTAGGGATAGAGACGGAAGGAGTAGCTGAGGACAGAGAGGAAACTCCAAACCACCTCATAACATCGGAAAAGTTACGGCCTCTGGACATATAGTTTCGTTTGTAATTTTATCATGAACATCAAAGCAATTCAACACGATTTAGCAATCTTTCCAGGAAAATAAATAGAAAAAACATTGTGTTGTAAATAGTAGCTTGAAACTCTTGCAATAGAGTTCTTTCATATGATGAACTAAAATTATTATAAATTATCTTAATTAAACTTGATATATAGAAAAATCTTATATCTCAGATGCTCCATTTTCAATCCAAATCGGATCCGGGTACATAGAGGGTTGGAGGGGGGAAACAGAAATCTTGGAAACCGGAAATCTTGGAAAACGCTTAGAGTGGAGAGATCGGGATGAAACTTAATGGGAAAAATAAGCAGACGCTATAGATACGAGATTGACATAATTGGTACGGATCCGTTCTCTTTGAGGGAGCTGGGGGTTGTTAATTTGGAAAAATCAGAAAAATTGAGGTATTTTTAACTTAAGAACGGGTGATCGGATCTTAATAAAATTTGATATTTAGAAGGAACTCATGTCTCAGAGCTCTTATTTCAAATCCCGACCAGATCTATTGACGTTGGGGGAGTTGGAGGGGGAAACTGGAAATCTTGGAAAACGCTTATAAATGTCGTAGGTACGTGATTGACGTAACCGGACTGGATCCACTTTCTTTGGGGGAGTTAGGTAGTAGGATTCAGTGCTTTGGCGATTTTGGTGCTTCAGGCCGTGCTAGGACGATGAAGATTGGTAGGCGTGTCAGGGAGCTGCACAAATTGACTTGATAAAGTCATTTTCCTCCATTCGACCATCTGGGGGGCTGAAGGGAGAGGAAAAATTAGAAAAATTGAGGCATTTTTTCTTTCGAGTGGGTGATCGGATTTTAATGAATTTTGATATTGAGAAGGACCTCGTGACCCAGAGCTCTTATTTCAAATCCCGACCGGCATTAAGCCTCTGATTTTCCTTTTAAAGCAATCTATTCATTCTTAGAATTTTGCTAGAGCTCATACCATCTATGCTCTTGGCTCTTCTGACCTCGTCACAAGTGCCATATGAGCTCTTAGCTCTTCTTATGGCCGAGATCACTATATTAGTAAGAGATGCTGCAGAATTGCAAATCTTCTGCAGAATCTCGGCACTTCGTGTTTCATTACACGACATCAATTTTTCGACCAATTAGCCAAATACAACCGCTCCCTTTTTTATAATTTACGCCTCTATTGTGGATCAAATTAGACTAAACTGACTTAATTAAGACTAAATTTAAGCAGTCGCTTTACCTGTTCTTATTGAAGTAACTCTAGCTTCTGTGGCATTCACAGTAGCAACAATTGTATATGTGGATATTGCTTTTCTATTTCTTGGTTTTAGATTTTATTTAATTTATATTATTTCAATTTTATCTTTGTTTCTTAAGCATTGAAAGCGCCTTATTTTAAAGAGGCGAAATATCCGAGTCGTTTTAGTTAATCTTTTCTTCCTACTGGTCGTTAGTCCCTTTTGTTTTTTTCATCTTGAGATTTATCTCTATCTTTGTTTATAAACTGACTGAACAACTGAACTGACTGACTGACTGAACAGTGAAATTAAATAAGTCTCAGTTCAGTAAGAAATGAACCATAATGCCTTTTACCACAACCGCCTTGTAACTAAGCAATTAACCAACTGATTCAACTATGCTAGGAGACATCAGGCCATTAAGCGTAATAGTACAACCTGAAGCGTTAAAACACGATAGTCTCACTGCCCCATAGACGGTTATACCATATATTAACTATAGACAAAAATCCTGTTTGTACCATAGTTCAAAAACCAGAAAATAGGACAAATATCTTATCAGTCATAACAAAACAACAGGGCATTTTGTCGGGCAGAAAAATTTATTGAAACGATTACCAACCGGTTTGAGCAGTCTATTTCTTTGGCAGAAACCCTCAAGATAAATTTTTCTAGATTTTCTTTAAAAAAAAAAACAAGAAGTTGAGCGGACCGGAGTTTTTACCAGAGATTGTAATTAAAATAAAATCCTAATGAGGCTTTACGAGGGGATACAGGGGGCACTTGCCCTGGGTGCAGAAATTTTAGGAGTGTAAAATTTCAAATAAATAATCTAACATGATCACATTGTAATTTTCGAAATTTAGTTTTTCAAACAGTTCGTGGTAACGAACTGTAGTAAGGAGCGACCCGGCTCAATAGTAACCAAAACTCTAAAAAATGAAATTTTGATATCAATAGCTACATCAAAAGAATCGCATTTTAATGCTGATTTTAAACATATAAGTTTAATCAAGTTTAGTCTTACCCAACAAAAGTTACGAGCCTGAGAAAATTTGCCTTATTTTAGAAAATAGGGGAAACAACCACTAAAATTTATAGAATCTTAACGAAACTCACACCATCAGATTCAGCATATTAGAGAACCCTCTTGTAGAAGTTTCAAGCTCCTATCTACAAAAATGTGGAATTTTGTATTTTTTGCCAGAAGGCAGATCAGGGATGCGTGTTTATTTGTATGTTTGTTTTTTGTTTTGTTTTCGAGGGGTGATCGTATCGACCCATTAGTCCTAGAATGTTGCGAGAGGGCTCATTCTAATGGAAATGAAAAGTTCTAGTGCCCTTTTCAAGTGACCAAAAAATTGGAGGGCACCTAGGCCCCCTCCCACGCTGATTATTTTCCCAAAGTCAACGGATCAAAATTCTGAGATAGCCATTTTATTCAGCATAGTCGAAAAACCTTATAACTATGTCTTTGGGGACGACTTACTCCCCACAGTCCCCGTGGGAGGTGCCACAAGTTACAAACTTTGACCAGTGCTTACATATAGTAATGGCTATTTGGAAGTGTAGACGTTTTCAGGGGGATTTTTAGGTTTGTGGGGGGGGGGGGTGAGAAGAGGGGGATATGTTGTGGGAAATTTCTTTGGAGGAATTTATCATGGGGGAAGAAAATTTTCATGATCAAAACAAAATTTCCAAAATCAAAACATGCATTGATTCAAAAACGTTCAGAAATTAAATATAAAAAAAAAGTTTTTTTAACGGAAAGTAAGGAACGACATTAAAACTTAAAACGAACAGAAATTACTTCGTATATGAAAGGGAATGCTTCCTCATCAACGCCCCGCTCTTTACGCTAAAGTTTTTTACTGTTTTAAAAAGTAGAGTTAAGAGAAAGAGTCAAACTTAAGCAAAAGCTCTTTCAATTTTATTCTTTATTTTTGGTTTTTAGTTCGGTTGTTTACGTCTTGCCTGAGGTTTCGTGCAGTCACGAAGCTAAGATCATTTTGATTTAATTTTTGTTTTCGGTTTTTAGTTTTTTTTCCCTCTCTTAATCGAACTTTCATGGTGATATTTTGATCTACTGCTGTTTTCAAAAGGTCTCAACAGGTCCATATCCAGAATTTTTTTTCAGGGAAGGGATACTAAAAAAATAAAATAAAAAGAAGAATTTAACTCTCATTGACTTTTTCTAGTAGTCTCAAATAAGCTTCTTTTTTTTTATCTGTATCTTATAACCAATTTACGAGTCAGAGATCTTTTTTGAGATTTTTTTTTTTTATATCTGTATATTTAGGAAAAGTAGACGAGCGGGAAATGCATGTCGGGGTGGGTAATAGTTAATTGATATGTTTAAATGATACTCAAACATTTTTGAAATCTTTTGAGGATACTGGGGTACTGGGGTTGCTAATTCACAAAGTTTTGGGGAGGGGAAAGGAATCTTTTGATTTTTTATATGAAGAAAAAAAAGTAGTATTTTTGAAAATCTAGGTGGGGTAATTTTTTTCCGTTTTGTTAATATGAATACCGAAAAAATGTGCTTTTAATTTAACAGAGGGCTCCTGTCCCCCTCCAATAGGCACCCCTAAATACTAAGGTGGTGTTTAGTACGGTAGTGTGAGGGCTCATCAGAGAAGGTTGCACTTGGCAACCTGGACTTGATGAAAACAACAAGTCGAACAATAGGGAAATTTTTTATATGAGACAGTGAAACGCAATTTTGAATGAGTATTTCGCCCCTATAACCAAGAGTCGTCCTCAGTAAAACAAATGAAGAAAAAATTAATATAAAGAACTCACATTGAAATAGAATCTTTAAAACTAAAATATTTCAAAACAGCCCTAGTATCATTACTTCAGGAAAGTTCAATCATGACTGGTAAATCAAGCGAAGTGAAAAAAAAACGATTCATTCATATGGAGTAAAACACATTTCCAAAAAAGCTCTCAAAGGCAATCTTGCCTTTTTGGCAAACTGCCTAGAAGGTCTATCCGTAACAGGTTGAGTGGAATTGTTTACTTGTTTTTAATATAAATAGTAAAATCTTTTTTAATTAAATTTTTAAATGAGGCATTAAGTGAATATTTCCCAAATACCTATTTAAAGAAGTATTATTATTTATTTTAATTCTAATTTCAATTGCCTCTCGAACAACCTGTTTATGCCTAAATCATTGCTAATAAGGAAATTATCTTCAAAAAGCATTTTATGGCTAGGATTATCAAAGATATGACTGCTTAAAGCAGAATCAAAAGAAAAAATTATACTATTAGAATTTAAACCTTTAGTTATGTCATCTTTGTGCTGTTGTATGCGTTTTTCTAAATGTCTATATATGGTGACTTGTGGCCCACCCTGTTCAACTAAGCTAAGATTTATTTTCTATGAAACTAATCCAACAATATATACTACTTTAGCCATTCACTTGGTAGGCAGGCTAAAGAGGAAAGACTGCCACATAAGAACAGATTAATAAGGCAAAGCAGGGAAAAATAGATTCATCAGCGTTTGAGTGAGAAACTTTGCATTCTGAATATTAACGAATCACAATAAAAGTAGCCAACCAGACAGGGTGAATTTTATTAGGTTGAATAATTCAATGAAACAGTTCATGATAACGAACTGTAAGTAAGGAACGACCCGGCTCAATAGAAACCGAAACTCTAAAAAATGGTATTTTGATACCAATAGGTATATCAAAAGAATCGGCTTATTATGCTGATTCCAAATATATAAGCCTTATTAAGATTAGTCTTACCCATCAAAAGCGTTGAGAAAATTTCCCTGATTTGTGAAAAAAGGGGGAAAGGACCCCTAAAAGTCACAGAATTTCAATAAGAATCACACCATCAGATTCAGCATATCAAATGAACTCTACTGTAAAGGTTTTAAGCTCCTATCTGTAAAAACGTGGAATTTTGTATTTTTGCCGGAAGAAAGATCACGGATGCGTGTTTATTTGTTTTGCTGTTTTTTTTTTGTTTATTTGTTTATTTTTTCTCAAGGATGATCGTGTCGACCTAGTGGTCCTAAAATATCTGGAGAGGGCTCTTCCCAACGGAAACTAAAAGTTCATAGTGCCCTTTTTGAGTGAACAAAAAGATTGGAGGGCAACTAGGCCCCTCCCCAACCTTTTTTTCTCAAAATCTTCCGATGAAAATTCTGAGATAGTCATTTTGTTCAGCATAGTTGAAAGGTCGAATAACTATGCCTTTGGAGATACCACGATTCCCAACGGCCCCTGGGGAAAGGTCTTTTTCACCCAATTTTGGTTCTAAATAATCAAAAATTGAATAACTACGTTCTGAACATAACTTACCCCTCAACACCCACGGGACAATGGCTAAAAGCTTTGAACTTTGGCTATTGTTTACATATTCCATTGGTTATTGGGAAGTGTACAGCTATTTTTGAGGGAATTAATTTCGATGGGAGAGCATTTATGCGGGGAATTTTCACATTGAGAGGGTATTTTCTGGAGGTGAACTTTCCAAAGAAAGCTTTACACGTGGGGATACATTGCCAAAACTTGTATGCAAACTTCGTTTTAATTTTTCGTATACGCTGAGCCAAATTCGAACCTCCATTAGTTAAAAAACTTTCAAAAATTAAATAAAAAAGCAATTTTTTTAACTGAAAGTAAGAAGCGACATTAAAACTTAAAACCAACATAAATTATTCCGTATATGAAAGGCGCTGTCCCCTTCTCAACGCCACACTCTTTATGCTAAAGTTTTTTTTATTGTTTTAAAAAGTAGAGTTGTGACAAAGAGCCGAACTTTAATCAAGGAGAAGCATTTTTTAGTCAGAGGGAAATTAAGATAAGGTAATCCAGCTTAATTGTAACTGTACACAGAGCCACTCATAGGGTTGATGGTAGATTGTGTCAAAACGAAAGCTAGAAATAGAACGGGCTTTTTGTTGCTTTTGTCCACCTTAGTTACTAGAAAAGGTTTTTCTGGGGACGGAATATGTTGTCAAACCTTTGTTTCATCAAAATTCATATTTTAGAGGTTTAATAATTCAATGTTTAAGTGTGAAAAAAAAAGCAACGAATCAAGTAACGTCGAAGAAGCGGGAGTTTTTGAGGTCTTAGATGAAATTTTTCACATTTCCTAAGCCCTTTTGACATTTCCTAAGTTTACACCTATTTTAACCTCGAGTAACAATAAACCTTTCTGTAATTGTTGTTTCAGTCTGATTTTCTTTTACTCTAGGTTTTAATAATGGATAATGATTGTATACCTGAAAATGCATAATACTTAAGTACATATGCCTCATTGAACAAATGTGATGATGGAACGAAGTTGAAACTTAAAACAAACAAAATTATCACCCCTCCACTTATGCCGTTATAAAATTGACTAGCACTTTAATGAAAGCAAAAAATGGAATAAAGCCTATTATTACCTATTATTAATTATTGCCCCTCAGCTTATGGAGCATGTTTATCTGGTAAATACATAAGTGGTATGCTAAAAGCCTAGAACAAAGTCAATGCGGAGGTAACTTTTCGGTTTGTCAATAGATGCTCTTTTAAGTTTACACTGTTTTTCAATAAGATCATGGTATGAATGCAGTAAACCGAGTGTGTAAAAAGCAATTCACCTTTTTGCTTTCAGTAAAGCAGTAGTCATGTTTACGACGGCATACGTAGAGGGGTGGTTATTTTTGTTACAAAAAAACTTTAGCATCCAGGGGGTTAATGGTTGTTAAATACACAGGGTGGCCTCGGGACTAGTCCCCACGTCCTAAACTCTAATACCCAATTTTTTTTTAGTTTCTTAGCACTTCTTGTTCAAATTGTCAAATAAAGCTTGCTTTTTGATTATTTTCCAACCGAATTCTATTTTTTTTTTTTTTGTCTTCCTAATCCTCTCCTCAAGAAAAAGTCCTGGGTATGCGACCGGTGAAAGGGGTAGCTGTTCTCCTATTACATACGATAGTTTCTGTTTGTTTTAGTTAATTTTTCTGTTTACTTTCAGTGGTATTCTTTTATTTAATTCTAAAAGGATGGATCAGGGCTATGCAGATCAAGAGGATAATCAGGGTATGAGCGAATATACATAACCGTGCTTAAAATTATGTCTAGGAGGGTGATTCCCCCCTACTTTGAAAATGCATTCTTATTTCTGTTACATAGCTATTTTCTATTCTACCATGGCTATCTAGTCGTTTTCGACCCCCTTACCCCCCCCCCCCTACATTTTCGTGAGCCGGCGCTAGTGCATTAATTCTCAAATAGTTTAATAAACAGTTTTTGACAGTTATCTTAGAATTGTATAAGGGTTATGTCCATTATTTAGGTATGACAGTGGCATTAGTTCTCCTCAGGGGGCCCATCTCTCCCTAAATCGAATGGGTGGGCACTCCTTATTCAAATTGTTAATAATTTTTTATATACCCCTCCCCCCCCTCCGAAAAATTGCATGTATGTTCCATGATGTTCAAGGTAAATCAAGGAATTAACATTCACCTAACAAGCTGCATAGCGTTTTGGTACTTGCCGCCTCCTCCCGACGCTGTTTCAGTTTAAAACGGTCTCGTATGTTAGAAGTTTCAGTTTTAGTAACATTTCATTCATTAGATATTGTAAGCGCCGCTTATTCAGCGCTCATGAATTTTGAATCTCTTAATTAGCATTAAAAAAATAATTCGGGTCACTTTAATTAATTAGCAGTAATACTTGACTTTGAAAAACACTTTTGAAACCACCATGGTCAATGCATGCGCACTCGCACACCATTGACTTATGCCCAATATACCCAAAATTAATTCAGTCTTCATCAAAACTGTTGAGCGAACGGATAGGATTGTGCAATATGGGTAGTCATGTAAATAACAAGAGGATTATGGTAAATTGTTTTGTTTATTTGACTATTATAATTAATTCGGTAATTGTTTAGTTTCGTCACAAGCTGTCTAAACTGGAAACTAAGCTGCGAAGTAGCACAGTTTCCATACTATAGCACTTAGAAATGCTAATTCTAGAAGCCGCATCCATTTCTGGTTGACCCTCCTCCTCCATGGGGCAGACTAAAAATGCGTAAAGTGAACAGGGTTTTTAAGCCGAGGGAAAAGTTGGGGTTGTACAATATGAATGAAATTATATTCTAAATACTCATCCCAGTTATCACTGGTAATTTCTGTATAGTAGGAAGTCGAAAGATAATCAAAAACGTACTCGTACTAAACGTACTAAATAAAAAAACAAGTTTTTTTAACTGAAAGTAAGGAGCGACATTAAAACTTAAAATGAACAGAAATTAATTCGTATATGAACGGGGCTGCTTCCTCATCAACGCCCCGCTCTTTACGCTAAAGTTTGACTCTTTCTCTCAGCTCTTCGTTTTAAAACAGTAAAAAACTTTTTAGCGGGGCGTTGATGAGGAAGCAGCCCCTTTCATATACGAAGTAATTTCTGTTCGTTTTAAGTTTTAATATCGCTCCTTACTTTCAATTAAAAAAACTTTTTTTTTATTTAATTTCTGAACGTTTTTGAATCAATGCATGGTTGGATTTTGGCTCTCCGCAGAGGAATAATTAAAACGAAATTTGCATTTTTTTTTTTTTTTTTGGCTAAATGGCTTTCTCATAATTTTGATCGAATGATTTTGAAAAAAAGAGTGGGGGAGGAAGCCTAGTTGCCCTCCGATTTTCGGCTAATTAAAAAGGCAACTAGAACTTTTAATTTTTTACGGATCTTTTTATTAGTAAAAGATATACGTAACTTATAAATTAGCTTACGTAAAGAACTTTTGTATTCTCATGTTTTTATTACATTTATGAGGGGATTTTCCCCTCGTCAGTACCTTGCTCTACACTAAAGCTTAAATTTTGTCCCAATTCATTAAGAATGACCCCTGAATCACAAAAGCCGTAGAATAAATAGTTGAAATTACTAAAAATACTTTAGCGTAAAGAGCGAGGTATTAGGAGGAGATGCGCCCCTCATATGGGTAATAATTTCTGTTCGTTTTAAGTGTTAATGCTGCTCCTTACTTCCAGCTGAAAAAAAAAAAACTTTTTCATATTCATATTTTCATTGTTTTTTCTAAGTAATGCTAGTAAATCCTGCGCTCCCTTCATGGTAATTTTCTTCCCCCATGACAAATTCCTCGATGGAAAGTTCCCCCAGCATATCCCCCTCTTCTCAACCCCTGCCCCCAACCAAAAAATCCTCCTGAAAACGCCTGTACACTTCCCAATAACCATTACTATATGTAAGCACTGGTCAAAGTTTGTAACTTGTAGCCCCTCCCACGGGGACTGTGGGGGAGTAAGTCGTCCCCAAAGACATAGTTATAAGGGTTTTCGACTACGCTGAATAAAATGGCTATCTCAGAATTTTTATCCGTTGACTGTGGGAAAATAATTAGCGTGGGAGGGGGCCTAGGTGCCATCCAATTTTTTTGGTCACTTAAAAGGGGCACGAGAACTTTTCATTTCGGTTAGAATGAGCCCTCTCGCAACATTCTAGGACAACTGGGTCGATACGATCACCCCTGGGAAAAAAAAAACAAACAAACAAATAAACACGCATCCGTGATCTGCCTTCTGGCAAAAAATACAAAATTCCACATTTTTGTAGATAGGAGCTTGAAACTTCTACAGTAGGGTTCTCTGATACGCTGAATCTGATGGTGTGGTTTTAGTTAAGATTCTATGACTTTTAGGGCTATTGGTACCACAATTCCATTTTTCAAAGTTTTGGTTACTATTGAGCCGGGTCGCTCCTTACTACAGTTCGTTACCACGAACTGTTTGATTTGTCCAAATTCATTTTCGAGTTTAAACTAGCCAGCTTTTGTGAACAAAACAAACGTCCGATTTTGCTTACAGGTAACATTACCTATAGAGCGAAGAGTATTAGTCCATGAGCCCCTTGGGCAGCAGGGCGAGGTCTGTATTCTATATTTATTAAATAAATATAGAATAGACCTCGTCCCGCTGCCCGTGGGGCTCATTGACTAATACGCTTCGCTCTATAGGTAATTTTATCTGTAAGCAAGCCCAATTTACGCATTTTTAGTTTGCCCCATGGAGGAGGAGGGTCAACCAGAAATGGATACGCTTGTAGAATTAGTTTTTCTAAGTGCAATGGTATGAATAGTATGCTGCGAAGCAGCATAGTTTTCAGTTTAGACACTTGTGACGAAACTAAACAATTACCATTAATTCTTGCGAGCTGAATGTTATTTGATTGAAATAAAACATACATATCTAACTAATACACATAAATTTTAGAACCCTCCTGTCAAGAAAAATATTTTGGCAATCAAATTGTATATATCTTTTTTTTTTGTGATTTCTATCCTACACGAAAAACTGACCAAAAATTGTTGGTTGCGCTTGAGTTTATATGCCCCTACAGATAGATAGATACTTTGTTTCTTGATTAAACAAAAAACAGATGTTTCACAAAAAAACACGTACACACTACACAAAAAAAAGAAAGAATACACACAACCGAAAACAAAGTATAAACACTAACTAAAAGTCAAGTGTCTTGGCGCGGGATAAGAACCTGTTTACAATAGTCTGAGCTCAATTATTTCTAATTATCGGCGATAAAGGAAACGACACATTTATGTCACATTCAATTCGAACTCCATTACTCGACGAGCTCTATAATAAACAGGGCAATCAAACGAAATATGGTTACATGTTTCCATTAGACCGCACAAGCACAATGGAGAGTCCGGTTTCCCAATCCTATTTAAATTAAATAAAAAGTTTTTTAACTGAAAGTAAGGAGCGACATTAAAACTTAAAACGAACAGAAATTACTCTTCGTGTATGAAAGGGACTGCTCCCTCCTCAACGCCCCGCTCTTTACGGTAAAGTTTGACTCTTTCTTTTAACTCTACTTTTTAAAACAGTAAAAAACTTTAGCTTAAAGAGTACAAATTTAAGATGTACAAGTTCCTCAATAGTAACGAAGAAAAGTAAGGATCACTGCTGCCGCCATAAAAAAGTGATTTTTTCTTATTTTTCAATTAAGGGGGTTGTAATTTTTCTGTATAAGGTTTCAACAATGGCCATTTAAAGGGTGTACTTTTTAACTTGTTAAGACGTCATTTTCGTATCATATGCAACTGAATGATGTAATGCACCGATCTGCTGGAATAGTTTCAACAAAGGTTTCGACAATGGCCATTTAAAGGGTGTACTTTTTAACTTGTTAAGACGTCATTTTCGTATCATATGCAACTGAATGATGTAATGCACCGATCTGCTGGAATAGTTTCAACAAAGGTTTCAACAATGGCCATTTAAAGGGTGTACTTTTTAACTTGTTAAGACGTCATTTTCGTATCATATGCAACTGAATGATGTAATGCACCGATCTGCTGGAATGGTTTCAACAAAGGTTTCAACAATGGCCATTTAAAGGGTGTGCTTTTTAACTTGTTAAGACGTCATTTTCGTATCATATGCAACTGAATGATGTAATGCACCGATCTGCTGGAATAGTGCGTAGTTCATCTACGAGATTTAGTCTCTTATGATGGACGAGGGAGTTGATGAAAGTGTAAGGGGGGATATAAACTTTAATATTAGCACTAAATCTTGCAAAAAAGCCTAACTTGTGAAACTCACCATCACCCATCCAAAAGCCTGTTTATAATACACTACTGTCGTCTGCAGCAATTCATTGCTGACAACCTTAATAACAGCTGAGTTTGCTGCTTAATCTATGTTTGTCTGATGCGTGCGCGTAGTTATTTATGTATTCAGTAACTTTTTTTAATTTAACCGGGTAACTTCTTTGCTAAATAGTAACTTTGCTTTGTTATTGCTTGAAGAAAAATGTCCTATTGAAGACTTAGGGAAGCAACAGGCTATCTTGACTTTTTAACCGCTTGGTACACGCCCCCCTCTCCTTCAGGTGCAAAAGCGCATATTCATGGGGTCCCATGATCGGGACAGCTGGGTGACTACATATTCTGTGAATTATTAATTCAGAATAAGCACGTCCGTAGGCTCAGCAATGTAATTGGTTCCTTAATCAGTTCCGTAAAAACCAGCTTTATCCAGCTCTCAACTTCGATGTACTTTATAACATTATCAAAAATACTATTTGGGTCAGTTTTATTTGGTTATTACAGGCTAATAAAACCAATAAAGGGCAGAGCTCCTTACTTTCTTTCTTTGGCTCAGAACTAAATTTTAAAAAAAACAACGAAAAGTGAAACAACAGGGACAATCTACGTCTTCTTGCAGCCCTCTCGCGACATTCTAGGACCACTGGGTCGATACGATCACCCCTGGAAAAAAAAAACAAATAAACACGCATCTGTCTCCTGGCAAAAAAAGAATACAAAATTCTACATTTTTGTAGATAGGAGCTTGAAACATCTACAGTAGGTTTATCTGATATGCTGAATCTGATGTTGTGATTTTTGTTAAGATTCTATGACTTTTAGGGGGTGTTTTCCCCTATTTTCTAAAATATGGCAAATTTTCTCAGGCTCGCAACTTTTGATGGGTAAGACTAATCTTGATGAAACTTACATATTTAAATCAGAATAAAAATACGATTCTGTTGATGTAACAATTGGTAGCAAAATTCCGTTTTTTAGAGTTTCGGTTACTATTGAGCCGGGTCACTCCTTACTGCAGTTCGTTACCACGAACTGTTTGACACAATAACAGATAATGAAGACAATTTTAACAGTGCAAGTAGCTCAGCTTTTACCAATTAATTAACAAACCTGATCCAATTAATGGTCCGGCCTAAGCTTTGACACACATTTGTGATGGTCCCTTTCAACCAAGAGGCTTGATTTTTCCTTAGACTAACGGGGGAAAATTTGGAATAGAATCATCAGAATTTTCAGACATCTTTAAAACACATTTAGACTTGTGTTTTTCACAAGTTTTCCAACACTCCTTGCCCCACAGGTGATTTTAGAAGAGAGAGGTTGAGAGGCCTGGGCGTAGAAATTTTAGAGGCGCAAATCTGAAATGAATAATTAAACATTTATAATCATTTTGTATTTTTGAAATTTGATCTTTATTAAAATAAAGTAGAGGTCGTAGTTGGCAGTAAGTTACTGACTTACTGTAATACTTATATAATAATACTAGCTGTTGGGGTGGCGCTTCGCGCCACCCCAACACCTAGTTGGTGGGGGCGCTTCGCGCCCCCCCCCCAAGCCCCCCCGCGCGCGTAAGTCGTTACGCGCCATATTAGTTACGCGCCATTGTAGTTGTGTCCCTATGTCCCACCTGTGAATATAGATATATATATATATATATATATATATATATATATATATATATATATATATATATATATATATATATATATATATATATATATATATATATATATATATATATATATATATATATATATATATATATATATATATATATATATATATATATATATATATATATATATATATATATATATATATATATATGTTTTTAACTACGTAAAACTTGCGAATATACAACATTCTTTGCTGTCCCATTGTCTGTGCATATAAATAGATTGTCAGGTTTACCGACTCTTGAACATGCAACATATAATGGTCCATGGGAAAACAATCCGTATTCAGATCTATACCTCATGATTCTAATGATTGCCCTTGAGCTTTGTTGATGGTGATTGCTAATCGACCATTCCCTGAGTCGCCATCGTCATTTATATATCCCCCTGTGCACCCCGGCGTCCCCTTTGTAGTTATGTCCCTGTGTCCCGGTCGTCATTTATATTCCCTGTGTCCCGGTCGTCATTTGTGTCCCGGTGTTCCGGTCTGTGATTTCTCTTTGAGTGTCCCGGGCGTCATTTATATTCCTTGTGTCCCGGTGTCCCGGTCGTCATTTATATCCCCCTGTGCCCCCCGGCGTCCCCATTGTAGTTGTGTCCCTGTGTCCCAGTCGTCATTTATATTCCCTGTGTCCCGGTCGTCATTTGTATCCCGGTGTCCCGGTCTGTATATACATTCGTTTTTTAGTTTTGTTTTTCTCCTTTATTTTTTTCCTTTTTTCTTTTTTTTCTTTTTTAGTTTATTTAGATTTTTTAGTTTTTTTATTAGTTTTTAGTTTTTTTGTAGTTTTTACCATTTTTTTAGTTTTTTTAGTTTTTTTTTTTACTTATGTCCTGGTCGTCATTTATACTCCCTGTGTCCCGGTCGTCATTTGTGTCTCGGTGCTTTGTTGATTGCTAATTTATATTATATTTATATTTTTATATTTATTAATATTTTTTTAGTTTTCTTTTTCTCTTGTTTTTCAGTTTTTTCCTTTTTTTTAGTTTTTTTCTTTTTTAGTTTTTAGTTTTTTTTTGTTTTTTACCTTTTTTTAGTTTTTTTAGTTTTTTTATTAGTTTTTAGTTTTTTTTTAGTTTTTGCCTTTTTTTAGTTTTTTAAGTTTTTTTTAGTTTTTAGTTTTTTACCTTTTTTTAGTTTTTTTTTTAGTTTTTTAGCTTTTTTAGTTTTTTTTTCTTTTTAGTTTTTTTTGTAGTTTTTACCTTTTTTAGTTTTTTTTCTTCTTTTGTATTAGTGTGAAATAATTCAGACGTCATATGCGGACAAACACGACGTCACTCGACAGACAGACAGACATACATAACCCACAAACAACTTATTTTTATATATATTTATTCATATTTTTTTAGTTTTCTTTTTCTCTTTTATTTTTCAGTTTTTTCCTTTTTTTTAGTTTTTTTCTTTTTTAGTTTTTAGTTTTTTTTAGTTTTTTACCTTTTTTTAGTTTTTTTTAGTTTTTTTAGTTTTTTAGCTTTTTTATTTTTTTTTTATTAGTTTTTATTTTTTTTGTAGTTTTTGCCTTTTTTTATTTTTTTCAGTTTTTTTTTAGTTATTAGATTTTTACCTTTTTTTAGTTTTTTTTTAGTTTTTTAGCTTTTTTAGTTTTTTTTTTCTTTTTAGTTTTTTTTGTAGTTTTTACCTTTTTTAATTTTTTTCTTCTTTTGTATTAGTGTGAAATAATTCAGACGTCATATGCGGACAAACATGACGTCACCTGATCCACAGATCCACAGACAACTTATTTTTATATATATAGATTTAATGTTTACTGCAAGTATAAGCAAATTGAAGAGACCAGAACTGCTACTACTTTTCCCTGAAGGACAGCCCATGCCCATAAAATATCCGCATGTGGACCTCCAGCCCAATGAAAATGCTGGAGCTATTTATATATATATATATATATATATATATATATATATATATATATATATATATATATATATATATATATATATATATATATATATATATATATATATATATATATATATATATATATATATATATATATATATATATATATATATATATCATACGAAGATATTCTGAAGCATCTACATCCACTCTTTCTCCCTTTAGATGGCATTGACCTCTGATGACCTTTAACAATCTTCGTGTTAGGAATACGAAAAATTGCCAAACAAATGGGACAAAGCAAATGGGAATGGGACACAAATGAAAAATGGGACTGCTCAAATGGGACACAAGAAAAGTGTTTTGAACCTCATACCTTTGCTCAAACTCAATTTATAAGATTTAAAGAGCTGTTAAATTGTTTTTAGATATAAGGGAAAACCTGTCATATGGCTTTAAATTCTATTGAAAACTGGATTTCAAAACCTTAAGCCAATGAACAAAGTACTAAAAATTCCAAATTATGGTGAATATTTTCATTCAGAAACCATATGGATGTACCTGTCGCATATGCAATCTTCTAAGCTCTAGAAACAAGAAAAGAGTCGACATAGTAACTTGACAATATCTTCCTAGGGGATATTTTTGGCCCTGCATTCATTTCTTAGAGTTTCATTCACCCAACTCAACTATTTTCGTAGATAACAAGAACATCTAAGCTAGAAATTTACCAACCATCCTTACCCCTCCTATATTGTCGTGGATTGGGGCTCCTGATCCCAGGTCGACGGATATACTTTGATTAATCCTTGGTATGACCTTATTTAACAAGCTTAGATTACTAATTGTACTAATCGGTTATATAATAAATACTACAAAATTTAGACAAAAGAAACTGGTCAAGTTACTTCTTTACACTCTCGATCATTTGGATGGCAAAGATCATATGGGATGATAGCCAGTTAGTTTGCTTTGACTTGTGATAGTATATGGTTCTGTCGACCCAAAAACCGATGCCTCTACCCAAAAAGTAGAGATAATCTGGGGTTCCGTAAAGTGGCGTAATAAACGGCACCGAGGTACATCCCGCCATCATTTACAATCATACAGTAAAGGCAGAAGAAAGACCTCCTTTTAACGCGATTCTTAACGACATTTCTGCGTTCTAGGTACGTAATTCTAAGTTGTAATTTCACAGTTTTCCTAATAAAGTATTGTATTTTCATCATATTTTATTTTATTAGCTCTATCAAAAGTTCACTTTTCGAGTGTTTATAATATAACCGATATGTACATTAATAATTTATAAGTTGACAATTAAAACAGGTTTGTCAAACATGATATACATTTTTATTTTTAACCAGCTTAGCGAAAGTAGTTTCGCATCACAGTTTTGCAGGTCGATCCAGTTCTGGAAGCTAGCTGGATCAGTATTGTGAACGGGTTTGGTTTCATCTAATTCCTGAAATTAGCGGTAGCTAAATCTGCGTGTTACTAAATCTCATTGTTAATGAGCCTTGAGCGCTCCGTTCATCATAAAGACTTATTTCGCGAAATAGACTGTGAAGCTTAACTCGACCCCAAAAAATAGGACTTCAACCCGGATTCTTTGACTGATAGAGGAAAATTTGGGCATAATAAAATGTAGAGCTTGAGATATTTCTTTCTGCATTTTTTGCCGTCTTTTTAGTAAAGATTTAATTTGCAAAAAAAATTAAAACGATTTAATTTGCAAAAATTTTTTTTCACTTGTCTCAACAGTGCTAAATATTTAAAATTCCAATTTTGAATTCCAAAATTCCAACTGGGACTTCTCCCTTAAAGTGCTACGTTTAGAATACACGCGAACACCCGTTAAAAAGGCTGGCTAATACATCTTTTTTGGGGGTAAAGACTAATTTAAAGGCTTTCAAAGCTGGGAGTAAATTATGATTTTAAGCTGTTGAACACAGGGGAAGGGTTTTACTCCTTGGGAGACAGTGTTGCAAATTATGGTAGCAATGATAAAAAATGTTTAAAGTCTCCAGCAATAAACATGTGTTGTTATTTTTTTTTCTATTTTCTTGCCCCTGATAGACAGTTTCTTGGCATGTTTATATTTCTTGTTCTGTCTTTTCTTTTTTTATTTTACAAGCTTTAAATATGCAAAATTCTGGCCCATGGAAGTGGAGAGGGGGGTACGTCCTAGTGCTCCCGTCTTGGAAGATTCTAGTGTCATCTATGTATTTACAGTCAGTCAAGTATTTGATTCAAACATCATCTATTCACATTTTTAAGAGAAGAAAAATGGCTTGACTGTCCCATTGAAATTTCTGGTTACGTTTTAAACTATAGGCCTACCACTCAGTCATGTCAGAAAATAATACGTCAGTCGGTTATCAAAAGGTCGTATATCTATAATTGTAAATTTCCAGAAGAGCAAAAGGAAAAACCACACACGCTTTTTTTTTCTCCGATAACCGTAACACAAAAAGGGATTGATATGTAAAATCAATGCGTTTCCTTCGCGGTTATCGAAGGGAAAACAAAAAACTGTGAGCTTTATGTTTTTGCCCTTCTGAAAATTTACAATTATTGAGGTGTGACCTTTTGATACCCGACTGACGATTTACTCTACCGGGTGTTGGTGTTCTTTTTTATGTATCACTTGCATTTTCCTTTTCTGGGTACTTGTCGGTTATTGGAAACACATTCTAGAATAACACTTAGGTTACATATCAGAATACCAGTTTCATAGCTACAAAAACAAGTAATGGATGATACACCCCATACAATAAATTGGACTTAGACAGCATGCAGTGGACTTGTGTAATTTGGGCTATATATTTGTACATTAGGGGAGGGGGGATAGGTTACGTCAGGCTGGGTTAGGTAAGGTTTCCATAATTTTGTTTATAAAATAATATTTTATCATCATGTTTTTTTATTGTTCAGTAAGATTAACTTAACTTCACTTTTTGGGTTTGACTCCAATTACCGACAAGTACCCTTTCCTGCTTAGGCACCTTAGAAAAAAAAACAACTAATAAAAGTGAAACTGTGCAATCACCCCTTTGTTAAATTGGGGGGGGGGGGTCAAATTGTATATTTCAGATCTAAGGGGTAATTTTGTCGAATTTCGGATTTTTTCAATAAAAATACAAGAAAAAAGAATTTTTTTCCAAATCTATGGTGGAGGCAAGTTCCCTCCCCCAATTAGTTCCTATTTATGAAATAGAAAATGTTTTAAGATGGTAATAAGCAAGGGTAATAATTATTTTTTATTTTTCATTGTCACATATGAGTCTCAACAGCAGACACATGTCCTTTCTAATTTTACAACAACAAAAGAGAGAATAAGGAGGACTTTTTTCCCAAGATATAGGGCCGAAATATTCAAATAGGTTTTGTTGGTTCACTGTCTTGGGAAAAAAGTCCTCATTATTCTCTCTTTTGTTGTTGTATTATGGAAAGGCAGTGTGGTCTTCGTCATTATTTCCTTTCTAATTTCTTCTAAAAAAAAATGTATAATGTCCGAGCTACAATAAAGTCACATCTATTGATAAGAAAGCTAATATTTATGGATGATAAGTCGGTATATAACCGCAGTCACTATGCTCGTCTAACTCAGAGCATAAATATACGAACAGTAGCGAAAAATCTTATACTCTCCATGAACGATTTTGAAAAACATCAAGCTAGATCACTGTTCATGACACCGCCTTCGCGCATGCAAAATGCTGACTGAAATTGAATCAAACACTTCGTAGTAACGAACTGTAGTAAGGAGCGACCCCGCTCAATAGTAACCAACACTCTTTAAAAATTGAGTTTTGATACCAATAGCTACATCAAAAGAATCGCATTTTAATGCTGATTTTAAATATGTAAATTTTATCAAGTTTAGTCTTACCTATCAAAAGTTACGAGCCTGAGAAATTTGCCTTATTTTGGAAAACAGGGAGAAACAACTCCTAAAGGTCAAAGAATCTTAACGAAAATCACGCCATCAGATTCAGCGTATCAGAGAACCATATTGTAGAATTTTCAAGCTCCTATCTACAAAAATGTGGAATTTTGTATTCTTTTGCCAGAAGGCAGATAACGGATGTGTGTTTGTTTGTTTGTTGTTTTTTTCCCAAGGGTAATTGTATCAACCCAGTGGTCCTAGAATCTTGCGAGAGGGCTCATTCTAACGGAAATGAAAAGTTCTAGTGCCCTATTTAAGTGACTAAAAAAATTGGAGAGCACCTAGGCCCCCTCTCACGCTAATTATTTTCCCAGAGTCACCGGATCAAAATTCTGAGGTAGCCATTTTATTCAGCGTAGTGGAAAAACCTAAAAACTATGTCTTTGGGGACGACTTACTCCCCCACAATCCCCGTGGGAGGGGCTACAAGTTACACACTTTGACCAGTATAAAATAAATATGAAAAAGTTTTTTCAGCTGGAAGTAAGGAGCAGAATTAAAATTTAAAACGAACAAAAATTATTACGCTTATGATGGGCTCACCTCCTCCTAATACCTCGCTCTTTACGCTTAAGTATTTTTAGTAATTTCAACTATTTATTCTACGACTTTTGTGGTTCAGGGGTCATTCTTAAGAAATTGGGACAAAATTTAAACTTTAGTGTAAAGAGCGAAGTACTGACGAGGGGGTGAACCTCCTCATATACGTAATAAAAACATGAGAATACAGAAGTTCGTTGCGTAAGCTAATTTATAAGTTATGTATATTTTGTTCTAACGTTACTTTGTTCTCTTTAGTTTTAATGAATTTATATTCTCACTTCATTCTTTTTGTCAGTCCTGGTTGAACTGCGTTGAAGTAAGGATGCTAGGGCTGTTTTTAAAAAAGTTTTAAAAAAGCATTATTCAGTTTTAACTCTCACAATTTAATGTAAGTTTATTTATATATACATATTTTCTCTCTTGTTCTCGTATTGTGCTGAAGACGGCCCTTGGACATAGGGCCGAAATATTCACAGAACTGATTTCCACTGTCTTGAAAAGATTGCCCCTATTGTTCCTACTTTGTATTTGTACGTATATCTTTTACTAATAAAAACATTCGTAAAAAAATTAAAAGTTCGAGTTGTCCTTCTAAGTAACCAACAAATCGGAGGGCAACTAGTCCTCCTCCCCTGCTCCTTTTTTTCCTTAAAATCACTCGATCAAAACTATGAGAAAGCCATTTAGCCAAAAAAGTAAATATGCAAATTTTGTTTTAATTATTCATCTGCGGAGAGCCAAAATCAAAACATGCATTGATTCAAAAACGTTAAGAAATTAATTGAAAAAAAACAAGTTTTTTTTAACGGAAAGTAAGGAGCGACATTAAAACTTAAAACGAACAGAAATTACTTCGTATGTGAAAGGTGCTGCTTCCTCATCAACGCCGCGCTCTTTACGCTAAATTTTTTTACTGTTTTAAAAATTAGAGTTAAGAGAAAGAGTCAAACTTTAGCGTAAAGAGTGGGGCGTTGATGAGGAAGCAGCCCCTTTCACATACGAAGTAATTTCTGTTCGTTTTAAGTTTTAATGTCGCTCCTTACTTTCCGTTAAAAAAAACTTGTTTTTTTATTTAGTGTTAGTAAGGAACTGAAATTACTCGTGAGAGGCAAAAGGGGAAATCCTTTTACAAGCAGTTTAATCTGTATCACTTTAGGAGAAAATTTCTGCAATTATTCGTATGTATATATATATATATATATATATATATATATATATATATATATATATATATATATATATATATATATATATATGCTGTGGTCCAATTCTCCAATTATATAGCAGGTGGAAAAGTAGACCTCCCATGGATCCCAGGTGAATGGACTTACTTTGGCAATTCCTCAGTATGGCCTTACTAAACAAGCTTAGATTACTAATTTACCGAGTGGACTGATTAATATAAACATGGTATACACTCAACTCAGTTCTTCTGCAATTCATAATCTCTTTTTAACGCGACTCTAATTCAATCCAAACGCTGTAATAGGTTATGTTGAATGGATTTAAAGTTTGAGTTAAATGGGTTCAGTTGAATAGGGTTAGGTTGCAAGTATTGTCTACTAATGATATGTATTTGTACATATTGCTGTATATGTCCCGCCAATAGGAAAACTGTTATTCAAATCATCCTCCTTTTCTATTTTGAAAATAATATAGTATAATAATAAATAATAAAATAAATAATAAATAATATCACTTAAATCTTTACGCTGTTCTACCGATTATAAATTTTGCGCTTGAAAATTGCAGAATTTTGAAATGGACAAAATTCGAATGGCATATACCCGCAACTTTCTAAAGGGTCCGGTGTATTCTCCCCTGAAAATTCCTCCCTTGCAAAAAACTCCCTCCGGAAATTTCTTCCCACGGTACAATGGAGTAGCCAAAGGGAAATTAAGACAAATAAAAAGAATTGAGAGAAGAAGATGTAGAATATTCTATCTATACTCTAAAATATATACAGAATACATGGTGAAGAATATCTAAAACGATTTATTTTTATGCTTATTTCTTTTAATTTTATTTTCGTGTCTTTGGGGTCTGGGGGTTGAGCTACCATAGTAGGGTAAGATAAAGGTTAAAGAAAGTAGTTTAATTGCTTATTTGAAATAATGAGTTCTTTTCATATTAAATTTTTCTGGTTCTGATTTGGAGCATAAATCCATCCTATTGAACAAAATTAAAAAAAAAAAAAAAATCTCTGAAGTTGTTTCAGTTGGGAAAACTTTCTGATGTACGCCAAGTCAACGATACCGAAAACGCTTATGTGAACAGGGTTGGATGACTTTTTGAAAACTTTCTTTCTTTAAACTTTTAATTGTTTATTTGGAATAAAGAGGCTGGTCAATTTTAAATGTGCTTGGTTCTGATACAGGGTTTGTCCTCCATGTTATTTAAATTAAATAAAAAAAAGCTTCTTAAAAGTGCTTCAGACGGTAAAACTTTTCGATGTGCGCCTAGTCGATCCGTTGTCGATCGCAAGGAGTGAACTGTTATCACATGCGATTTACCATACTTTCACTTTTGGCTGTTCAGTTTTGTGTGTGGGGGAAATTTTCTGCAAGGGAAACTTTTTATTCAGCTTGCCCTGTAAAGTTCACTTGTGTTAATACTAATTATCTTCAAGATCCAAATTATTGTAATTGCTAAATATTTTACGTCGACCCGGTGGGCCTAATTTGAAATTTCAGTCCTAAAACATCAGTGCCGCCTGATAAAGCAGTATGTGTCCCTGGAAATAATGTTTCTTCTTCTTCTCCGCCCCAGCAAATAAACCACTGTTAATGTTGTAGGTGACATTGTCAATCTTCTGAAATGATTGTCAAACCGTTGCTGCTCTCAAAGAGAGGATCACAATAAGCAACTCATGAGTGTTATCAACTAAAAAAGTGATATTCTGAAGGTGAAAGATCCCAAATATGTTGTATATCTAGGGGATCTAGGCTTTACCCCCCCCCCCCCAAGGAAAATACCTCTGTGGCTGGCTGGTTTCCAATCACTTTTAACTTGTAAAAAAGGACTAGAACTCTATTTTTGATCGAATGAGCATCCTCAGAAGTTTCTACGACCATGAGGCGGAGGTGGGGATGAAGAAGGTATAGTCCCCCTCTTATACGGTATAAATCCTGCTCATTTTAAGATTTAATGTTACTCTTCACTTTCATAATTTATGAAATAATTTACAGATATTTAAATAATTTAATTTAAACATGAAACAATTTTCATAATTTACAGCGTAGACCAGAAATATTCACATAGATCAAGAGGGATTACATATCACTTTCACATTTTAATGTGTTTTTGATTTTTTTTTGTATCCACCTCCCCCTCCAAAAGGTCCTGAATTATCTTTGGAAGTTCTGATCCTGCTACCTTAGATTCGGTTTTTTTGTGTCCTTGAGGATATACACGCATGCGGGATTTTTGTATCGGTTGTCGGAGGGGTACACCTTCGAAAAAAACAGTAGGCGAGTTATATAGAAAATACTAAAAACCCTATGAAACAGATCGTGGTAACGAACTGTAGTAAGGAGCGACCCAGCTCAATGGTAACCGAAACGCTGGAGTTTGACTCTTTCTCACAGTTCTTCTTTATAAAACAATAAAAAACTTTTGCGTAAAGAGCAGGGCGTTGAGGCAGGGACAGCCCTTTTTATACATGGAATAATTTCTGTGCGATTTAAGTTTTAATGTCGCTCCTTACTTTCAGTTAAAAAAAACTTGTTTTTTTACTTATATATACCCAGGGACACAGAGAGTGTTCTATTTCGTGAGGGATCCTACGGTGAAACACCCAAACCTTTGTGCCAACCAACCAATCTTCTTTTTGGCACTTGCGCAATGTAAATAATTTGTTGCTAAATTTTGTGGTAAATTAATATCTCTTTTGTGTTATGTCTGGTTAGGCCACTAAATGCATCTGGACTTAACACCGTGGGAACTTACATTATTACTCATGATTCTGGATTACTGACCTGTCTTTCCACGCTTATCTTACTCGCCTTTTTGTTTGTTTCATCATTATCAACCTATTTAGTGCCGTAACCCCTAAATAGGTCAAAATAGGGTTAATTACCTCTCAATTTTCACATACACACAATATTTCGAATTTAATTTTATGTGTTCTATCACAAAAGCTTTTCTCATTAATTATCTTTTTAATTACTAATAGATGTATGGCTAATTGTTTTCTAACTTTTCATTTTACGCTTATATGTGAATTTAATTGAAATCTATTAGCGAAAAAGTAAAATATTCTTTCTCGCGTGACCTTTCTTTTTTGTCTAACCGAGGACAAACCCTTGTCTATGTGATGGTGACCCATGAACACGGAAGGAAATAATGGTGCAGTTGTTTTTTTTTTTTCTTGATGAAGCAAGACGTTTGTAAAGAGCATTCACGGCTGACACTTATGTAGGTAAATAGACAAATTATATGGAAAGTCCCACAAGACCTCTAAATTTCTGGGGGGTCACAAGAAAGGTCCCCTTATTGCGCACGTGCCTGGGCGATCCTGCACTTAAAAGATTGTGAAGTTATTTTCCCGAATATAATAATCTATGAGTTCAATCTTGACACGAGAAACAAAGAACTTTCTTGCAAGAATGTTGTAGCTCAAAATAGTGTTTTATTTTTATTTTTACTTACTTAAGGGATCCGATACCTTAAAATTATTTTGCAAGACTAGGAATTGGCTGACCGGCTCAAACATAAAGAGTCTTTTAGCTAGTTCTTCCAGGGAACTGGCCACCATTTTCCGAGCCTAAGCGTTGGCTGACCAGCTCAAAGATGAAGAGTCTAATAGGGAATCCTCCCAGGGAACGGGCCACCATTTTCCAAGCCCAAGTGTTGGCTGATCAGCTCAAAGACAAAGAGTCTATTAGCGAATTCTTCCAGGGAGCTTGCCACCATTTTTCGAGCCTAAGCGTTGGCTGACCAGCTCAAAGACAAAGAGTCTATTAGCGAATCCTCCCGAGAGCTGTTGAGAATCCATGGTTTGACTCTGACATGTGATTTAAAAGACAGTAAAATTTTAAGTCCCCCGAGTCGGCAAGGTTTTCAGTCAAAGCACCACAGAGAACTCCATAGGCTGTCAAATTGTTCAAATTATATTTCCTTTCAGCTGATTTTTAGCGTTTTCTTAGCAGGTATGCCGGAATATTTTTAGGGACGGTCCTTTCCTGAATTTTAAAAAGAAAATTCTATTCCGCCTAATAAAAAAAAAAAAATTCCCACTTCCTATTTATTTAAGTTTCATTAAAACTGAATATCTGAAACTCTGGTACAAAACAAGAGAAATTAAATGGTCTTTCTAATATTTTCGAGAAAGTAGGTGTCGACTTTTAGTTTTCTGTCGTTTTCTCAGATCTCTCATCCAAGCTGTACATGCCACATAATAGGTTGTTTCGATAAACTTGCGAACAAAGAGATATTAGCAATTAGAAGGGAACCTCGACAATTATGTGTCGTAGGTAGGTAGTGGAAATGGTCGTATATTTAACCTAAAAACTGGTGAGGTTTAAAGTTCTAATACATCTGTTGAAATTAAAATGGTATAAAAATATTGATACAAAAAGTAGTAAGTTATAAAAACCACCCCACCATAAAATAAAAAGCTGTTCACCATCTATAAAACAAATTATATTTAATGTTTTATGCATAATTTTTTGCTTTTGTACTTCTGACCAGTATAGCAAGTGAGTTAAGCTTTTTATTGTCAAAAAAAAGGCCGTGAACCATCTTTTGGGGTAATACACTCTTTGTGATAATTTGTATAGGTCAAAATGGTCATTTAGCATGTCGCCTAAATTTGTGGCATCGCTTAGTAACTGTGATAGTAACGAAGAGTAGGAAATGGGGATAAAGATACAACTTGTATATTCGTGAAAGATATATTAAACATTAAATACTAGGGTTGTAACAAGAAAAACATCGACATAGAAACAAAGAGATAGAAATACATGGAAGACATTTAAAACGAGGGTTTTAAGTATAGGCAATAAAGCATTAACTAATCATTATTTCTTTTTAAAAATAGTGTTTTAATAAACGGTGTCAACTTTGATCAAATCTCAGAAATTTACTTATCAAAATTTTATTTTTTATAACAACGTAGTTTACCTTTGCTCTTTTTAAAGTTCAATAGATTTTGCTTAAATTACTGAATTCAATTTTATAAGAAAAAGTCTATTTCTTTATTTCCACCCCCGCCTATTTATACATATTTATATATATATCTATTTATTACGCGGCCGATGTCTAAATCAAGATTTCGGTGAGCGTTTATAATGGCTAGTGCTGTCAGTCTAGAGTAATGCCAGTTTAGAGCTCTTCGTTAGTATTTCCTCTTCTATTCGTCCTAAAATATTCGAATAAAGACCAAAATTGTCAGAAAAATATGAAATCTAATAAAAATGCATGCAGGTATGTGGTTCAAACTAAGTATACGAGTCAATATACTCCTTAAAAAAAACAAATAATACTGTGTTTGTTATTTTTTTATTTGATAGGCATAGATTGGGGATTATAATTATCAGGGTTTCAAGCTGTGGTGGATTTGTCATAATTTTTTTTTGTTAATCTTGAGATTTTCAAATATTTAATTCAAAGTCTAAATCTCGATATGTCTGTTGAGAACAAAAATAGAATTTTGAAATTTGACTCGGATTTAGCACTAAGTAAGAGAACTGTTATGAAAAAATTTTGATAATATATAAACACCTAATCGTGGAAATATGATTGGATGGCATGTTTCAAAATAGATATAAAAATATTTGGCGGTATATGTAGCAGTTTATACAATTTGATGGTCAAATATATGCAACCCCTATACGAAAACATAACTATATTTTGTGATTGGTTGGTATTGAGAAGGTGAGAAATTCTGAAGTAATATTGTAGTTGCATTCGGTTTCTGCAGTTAACATAAGTTGTGTGAATTTCCCCTTTTTATAATTTTTTTATTTTTAAACGCTTGAAAAAACTCAATGCCATTCCACTGATTCAAACTGAATATTCAGTGAACCACCTATACCAGCTAGATAAAAAAATGAACATATAATTATTTGCCTTCTTTTATAAACAATTTTTCGAAAATCTATTCCTGTTAAATGATTACTCTGACCTTTGAAGGAGTATTTCGACTCATATACTTAGTTTTTAAGTATATACTTATGCGAAGTACTTATGCTAGTACTTATGCGAAGTACTTATACTAGTACTTATGCGAACCTTTAGTAAAGCTCTAAAGAGTTTGGCCTTTATTTTAACGTTTTAGGATGAACAGAGGAGGTGATATGTCATACAGTGCAGAGCTTTAATTAGATGAATATAGGCAGTAAAGTGGTCAACATTTGCTCACCAAAATCCAAACCTTAATTTAATAATGTTTGTACTTCTCATACATTTACTTTCTATTATACAAATACCATAAAAAACAACAATGTTGTAAAAACCACCCCGCTTCGCCAAAAAGGCAAACCCAAATTTTAAGAAAGCAAAAAAAGTAATGATATCGATTTCTTCGCCTCAGTGCCATGGCAAGACTTCAGAACAGATTTTTGACAGTAAAAAGAAGTTTAAATATTTTGCTTTTCAGCCCTGTTGTGACAGCAAAATCCTGAATGTCATTTCAACAGCCTAAAGAAGGTGGGATTTTAAATTCCCCCTCCTTGTTATTACGACATAAAGATGTTCGCCTCCCAGTTGGCTTTTGTGGTAATACGGACTAATTCCCTTGATAAACCTAAATTTAATTAAATACTTTTTGGCGGTATGTGTCATCAATAAAATCTAACAGAGACCGCACAAAGTAACTAAAACTTTGTTTCAAACTTGTTTACAAACAGAACAGTTTTAATAATTAAAAACTAATTACAAAAAAATATCTTTCGTCCCAAACCAAAACAGAACAAGAGGTCCCAACCCCAAATCCACCACTACGGTAGGGGAGGGGGCATCCCCTAGAACTGCCACTGGCTGTACAAGCTTTGGCAACACCGCCCAATCAGTGCTAGATGGTATGGTCCAAGTAGTATAGGCAACTGATAAGAGTCGGATCTTCCGCGATGATAGGAAAGATGGAAAGATAGGAATTGGAAACTACTAGCGCCAAACACAACGTAGTGACTGGTAAAAGCATTAAAAGTGTATTTAAATAAATAGGAGATTTCAAACATAACTGCATAATTGATATGATAAAGTTTTTTTGCACTAGAGCTAGTTTCCACTCTTAGCAGTTACCCGTACTCTTTGATCTGGACACACAAACTAAAAAATTTTATAATGGACGAGACTTGGTGATCGTTTAAGACATCGAATCCTCTTAAAATTTCAAACAAAAGCACTAACTAGGTTTGGCGTTCTTTTCACTTGTCCAGAATTTGACATAGCAACAACAGGCAAAAACAATAGCAGTTAAAATAGCGTGATTATATGGCTCATTCTTGAGGCATGCGCTCAAGACATAACGTGATTAGCTAAAAAAATTTGACGAACGGTATCACAAACATTACTGAGTTTTTAAGACGATATTATTATCCCGTTGTCTCTTTGATTTTGACTTACCTTCTCAAATTTCAGCACCAATTAATAATATTGACTTTTGCTGTGGGGTATGGTGCTACCGAAAATTCGGACCTACCAAGTCTGCAGTTGAGTGAAGATCTTTTTTCCTCCACGTCGAAGCTAGAGGGCCTAGTTGCCAAAGAACAAGCAGTTGTTCAAATGCTTGAGATGTACGCCGCTGAGACAAAAGCTCATCTACAGACAATCGAAAGGTAATTAAATTTAAGCTGCGTTTTATTGTTTAGCATATTCTTTTTGGCTACCCCGGCCCCTCCTTAATTTTAAATGGCGTGGACCTCTGGTTTTAGTCCGTTTTAGATGGACACGTTGCGGATTAATTTGAAGGCTATTTTAGACTGTAGATTATGTCCCCAAGCTTAGGGAGCTCACCTAGGGCCGTATCCAGAGTTTTTTTTTATTTGGAAGGGGGTAAAAATTTTTTTTAAAAAATGCAACAAAACTTGTTTACCTGTTTTTATCTGTTTTGCACAACTTGGGCAAACATTTCGAACGGTGTTCATATCAGGTGCCCTCTCCCTGGATACAGCTCTGGGTTCACCAGTATTGTATTAAAATACGACACGTTATCATTTAATTTTGTATAAAGACATTTCAAATTAACGCATTAATGAATACAGGGCCGTGATTACGTTCGAGCCCATGGACACTTCATCCAACGGTTCATGGTAACGAACTGAAAGGAATAGTTACCGGAAAATAACTTGATAACAGTTAATACATCAATAGAATTTTTTTTTCTGCTGATTCGAAATATATAAAATTCATTAAGTTATCTGCTACACATCAAAAAATACGAGACCGAGAATATTTGCCGGATTTTCGAAAAATAAGGAAACATCCCAAAAGAGTCAAGGAACCTTAATGAAAGTCACACCCTCAGATTCAGCAGATCAAATAATCATTCTACATTGGTTTTTAGCTCCTATCTGCAAAAGTGTGGATTTTTTTTCAGAAGAAAGATCAAGGAAGTGTGTTTATTTGTTATTTTTTACCAGGTTAACCATATCGAACGAATGGTCCTAGAAGATTGGGAGAGGGTCCATTCAAACAGAAATTTCATGTTTTAGTGCTCTTTTCAAGCGAACAAAAAGATTGGCGGGCAATCGTCCCATTTTTCCACGTCCTTTTTTCCCCAATAGGCATCCGGTCAAAGTTTTGAGATAGTCATTTTGTTCAGCATAATCTAAATGTCAATAACTGTGTTTAGGGGTATGACATGACATCCACAGGCATTGGGGAAAGGATTGCGAGTTATGAAATTTGCCCATTGTTTATATATAGAATTTGTTATTTGGAAATATACAGACACTTTTCCGGGGGATTTTCCATGGGGAGGAAAGTTACCTGGAGCCAATTTTCCAGGGAAAACTATACGGTCGGAATTTTTCTGAATTCATATACGGAATTCTTTTAATTATTTTAATTTCTTGTATCTCACGTTTTTATAGTTTTAAGGCAGGGGAAGAGAAAAATTGGTTTTAAACATTTTTATGTTTTACTGAAAACAAAAAAGTCAAGTATAAAGAACAACAATATCGATTTGAGAGTCAAAAGTGAGTATGTACCCTGACAACTATAAACTAATCTTTAAAGGTCTTCATAGTCTTACACCAGCTGTGACATCAGTAACTTTCAGTATACAATTAGAATTATCTCGAAAACATAAGCGTAAAATTAAATAGTTTTTTAATTTTAACAAAGTCATTGAACAGCACACAGAAATATTGGACTGATTTATCAGGTAGCATTTGGGTCTCGCCAGCTATAATACCAATAACAAATAATATAGAATCTTAAATTGTAAGAAATATGCTTAAGTATTACTTGAAATGAAAGTCAGGTAAGACATAGTATGAACTCTCGAAATCCGGTCATTTCTCTCTATACAACAATGAAATTCAAGCCATGATACAAATTCCAAAGCTAGTCTATAGTCCTAATATTATCAAGATAGATTTACTTAGAACTTGTCTACAAATTAACCATGACATGTCCTTTTCAGAACCAAAACGAGAGCCAGTCATTGAACTGAGCCATTGTCCAGAAGTGATACCAAATTAAACGAAAAAAATAAAAATAAATAAATAAAGCAGCAACTCTAAAATACTTTATTTTTATTCTGTAAAAAGTGTTCTTAATTGGTTAGCTTTTATTGTATCAAAACTCCTGTATTATTTTATGTTTTCAGTAAAGTGCTAGTTTTCTATAACCCTATAAACATTGGGAACCATAATCAGTTGGTTCACTTGTACTATATATATATATATATATATATATATATATATATATATATATATATATATATATATATATATATATATATATATATATATATATATATACATATATATATATATATATATATATATATATATATATATATATATATATATATATATATATATATATATATATATATATATATATATATATATATATATATATATATTAGATAGGCTGTGAAGTAATAATTTTTTTCCGTCAAGAGCTTTTGGACCATAATATTTACAATGGTGCCGTTTTATGCTTAGAAACTCTTCCACTTCAGAAGTGGCACCAAAATTCCCGTTTTTAATGCTATATGGCACTTATGGATGGTAAAATTGATAAAAACCACGTAGATATGAGTAATAGCTTACTCATAGCTTACTTTTGCAAAAAATAGGGAATTATCTGAAAAGTAATCATAAGAAGGGACAAACCATGATTGAAAAAAATCTTAGCAGGAATTGCACTTATGATGATCTAATTTGAAGTCCAGCGCTGCACTAACAGAACCAAGCCTCTAATAATCTAGTTTAATATATTGGTGTTTGTAGGACTTCAATTACGTAGCTTATTAAGAGGGCCTGGAAGAGGAACATTTGGGAGGTGTTCTTGCAAACGTCCAGTTAAGGGTTTTGGACCATAATTATTACAATTATACCGTTTTATACTTCCAAGATTTTCAAATTAAGAAGTGGTACGAAAAGTAGTGTTTTCAGTGCTATATCTCACTTACGAATGGTAGAATTGATAAAAAGCACGTACATATGAGCAAAAGTTTTCAAACGAGCCATTAAGCAATACTCTAAAAAGTTCTGGTAGCCCACTAGCTCCAGCTTTTCCAATTGAAACATGGCACTAAAAGTGCCGTTTTTAAGTACCATTTGAAACTTGCAGCTGGTGAAATTTATAGGAAAAACGTAGATATGAGCAGTATACTGGTGAGCAGACGATTTATGAAACTTACTAAGGGGGCTGGGAGGGAGAGTGTATGGGAGGGGTTCTTGTACACCTCCAATTAAGGTTTCTGGAATATAACTATTACAATAGTGCTTGTTTTGTACTTCAGAGCATTTCCACTTAAAGAGTGGCACCAAAACTGTTGTTTAGTGCTATATCTCACTTACGAAGGAGAGAATCAAGTTCGTGGTAACGAATTGTAGTAAGGAGCGACCCGGCTCAATAGTAACCGAAGCTCTACAAAAATGAATTTTGACACCAATAGTTACATCAAAAGAATTGCATTTTAATGATGATTTTAAATATATAAGTTTCATCAAGATTAGTCCTACCCATCAAAAGTTATGAGCCTGAGAAAATTTGCATCAATTTAGAAAATAGGGGAAACACCCCCTAAAAATCATACAATCTTAATGAAAATCACACCACGAGATTCAGCGTATCAGAGAACCGTGTGGAATTTCGTATTTTTGGCAGAAGACAGATCATGGATGTGTGCTCTTTTTTTTTTATTTAATTGAAAAAAAGTACGTAGACATGAGCAATAGCTTAAATGAGCTATTAACATTACTCTTAAAAGTTCTGCTAGCCCAATAGCCTCAGCTTTTCTACTTGAGACATGGCACGAAAAGTGCCGTTTTTAATGCTACTTGGAACTTGTGGGTGGTGGAACTAATAGGAAGAACGTAGATATGAGCAATATCTTTTATATGAGCAATAGAAAATCCGTCTACGATGTTCTGGTAGCCTGCTAGTGCCACCGCTTGAGAAATGGCACAAAAAGTGTCATTTTAGTGCCATATGGCACTTGCAGATGGTGGAATTTATAAAAAGCACTTAGATATGAGAAATAGCTTTTGAATGAGCAATCAAGCATCTCTCTATGATGTTCTGGAAGCCTGCTAGGCCTGCTGAAAAAACAAAGGAAAAAAACGGGAGACAAATAAAAGTGATTTTCCTTGTTGTTCAAGGAGGGGGACTGAAATTTCCCTGTACAATGCTTTCGATCATGCTAATTCCTATGGTACACTTTCCATTTTGATCTGACGCCATTTTCGAGGGTTCAGGCTTTTTTTCGAAATCACCATAAATTTCTTTTCGCAATAAACTTTTACTTTTAATACGAACCGAAATAATAGTTACCATTCCTGAGTCAATGTCAGATGGCAATTTTTTTCACTAGGCAGTTTTTTTTTCCAAAACGCACTTTTTAACATTTAGTTACTATGGGGCCTGGTTCGCTCTTTTCTAGGTTGCAGCTATCGCTGCAACCATGATAAATACATCCTGTAGAAATGACAATTCAACGCATACAAAAAAAAAAAAAAAAAAAAAGTAAAAGTCTGCTGTCAAGATTTGTCTTATCTGGTGCTTCAACTAACTAATAGGTAACATATGTTTGCTAAATAATGATATATCAAATTGTCATTCTAATTAAATAAAAAAAATGATTCATGTTTTACAGTCTGCTAGATCAAATGTCAAACTTCTAATGCAACAGGTTTTCATTTGAAAGTTCCGTTTATTTTTATTCGACGCCTGGTTTGAGGGACGTTATCCTTACTCCTGTTAATGGTGTTAATTTATTATTCGACGCCTGGTTTAAGGGACGTTATCCTTACTCCTGTTAATGGTGTTAATTTATTATTCGACGCCTGGTTTAAGGGACGTTATCCTTACTCCTGTTAATGGTGTTAATTTAACTGGATTATTCATTGTAATTTATGTTCGTCGTCGGGTCTTTTTTATTCTTTGATAGTAACTTGTATTCGTTTGAATTATTATATGACCTTATTTTAGCTCGTCTTTGGTTTCATACAGCTCTTTACTTTCGTTCGAAAAACTACTTATTTGACATTTTTTGGGGGAAATTAATCTCAAACAAGTAATCAGAGAAAGAATTCTAACCATCCTAATTCCATTTGTATTTCGTCACTGATTTTGTATTTTTATGGACCCAAATAAAACCTGATCGGTTTCAATCGGTTTTCTAATTTCTGCTTCGTGCAGACTGAAACGTATGCCTGACTATTTCGTAGAGGGGGGTCGAAAAGTAGGTCGTCTCCGAATAGAGCGGGAAGAGGTCATAAGGAAGTATTTTCAAGGGAGGGCACAAAGAGTGAAGATTTGAATGGATTGGGGCAGAGGAATTTGCGTAGTTGTGTTGGCCTCGGGCGGCTCAGTGCTGCAATGAGTTGTTGATAGTTGTAATATAGTAAAAGTTAAGCTTTTTAGTTTCAAATTTATAACTTTCTTCTTTTTTTTAACGTAAACAATATTGTTTTTCCGCGTTTTGCGTTGTCAATTTAGTGTTCCATTGGGCAGTAAGAATATATTTATAATTGCCAAGTCCTGACAATTTATAATTTTTAAGGCGACCTAAACACAGTTTTTACGTTTCATGCGAGAATAGTGTTTTCCTTGACGTAACATAGCGTTAATATAAAATTAACGTTAATATGGCATTAACGTTAATAACGACAAACAGTGAACAAACTGCCCGAAAATTAATTGTACCAATTTAGGCTTATGACCCAAATTGTACAATTTTAGCGATGGGTAAGAAGCCTTTAGCGACTTCCAAAGGGGGAGTGTGCCCCCTGAAATCCAAAGTTTTCCTAAATGTCTTGGAACTTCTTAAGAATTTGTTAAATATTTGTTTTTCATTGCTCGTCCCCCCCCAAAAAAAAAGATTCTGCAAATGTCTCGACACCATGCATTCATCCTTGAATTTTTTTTCTTTCTTTTTTTAATGATGGCTGCGAATCTTACATCATCTTTTCTTGTGGTTACAAGAATAGAATTTCAGGTGAGCTTAAATGTTTGGAATTGCTCTTCACAAAGGGTGTGTTCTACAAGACAAATATCAATTAATTACTTGGCTTGTATCTTAAAATGGCTCATGTCTGCAAATTCGACCCATAATAAACTTATAATAATACAGGTAGAATACTGAAGAAATGCTGGAAAATAAGGGGGATAATTGGCAATAATTGTGTATGTATGCATGCATTTTTTTTTCGAAAACGGGTCCATATTTTTTCGGAAAACTGGTATCCTGGGATATTGTGGCCTAAAAAAAGATCTAGAATGGTCCTAACAAGGGGTTACACCAATGCAAAAATTTTTAATAAAGCAAACCACAAGTTTGAAACTGTGTAGATACTGTTGTTAGAAATCGGACTTGCTTTTATAATCAAATATCTTTGAAAGACCTCAATATGAAAAGACAGCAAATTGTCTTCGATTAGAAGACAAGCGACAATGAAAATCCAGCCTGCCGTGTGCCGAGTTGCGATCATTATACAAAGATACCAAATTCTGTGAAAAATATACAACACATACAATTGGGTGACAAAACCACCTCAATATTCAGGAGGGGGCAAATCCTTCCTTCGAATGGGTCTATGCTAATCTGCACTCTATTGCTTCAAATTACCACATTAACAAATTACACCCATGATGGGTGAGCAGAGTAAAAATGGAGCGAAAACGTGGCCGAAAGACACATAAGTTCCGCCAAAAAATTCAACTATGTGAACCCAAGAAAGGTTTCTGTCGTTTGATCAGTTTCTGTGGGGTGGGCTTGCATACATTCCAGCTTTCAGCCTTTATTTCCTGTCATCCTGATTTTCTATCTTAGGTTTTCCTGTCAAAACCAGTCAGGGCTGGATATAGGGGCGGTCGTAGCAATTGGACCCAATCAGACCAAACATTTGAAATGGCCCCGCGTTACCCACAAAATGAAAAAAAAAATATCTGAACATAAGTAAATTACTTTTGACAATTATGAATTATTCAAATAATTAAGAATATATTTATTAAAATAGATTTATGTTCGCATTGCGGGATTAGATTTATCAATAACTTTATTATTTGGCAATTGATTAATGTGGTAATTAATAAGAATCTGAGTTCTATTTAAATATTTAATACATACAAAGGGCCCTGCCAAAGAAAAATGCAATCGGGTCCGAACCTATTCGATATGGGCCTGGAAACAGCTTACAGCCAATGATCTCGGTTCGTTAAATATTAAATCCCAATTTTATTTTCTAGGTATATCAAGGAATACAAGTTGGTCATATCGGGGGTTTCTTCAGCACATAATCTGGTGGCAAATCCAATAGATGCATATATGCTCGTAAAGCGGACGACTGTCGAATGGGATGGTGTTGAAAGAGCCATCTATCTCATGGCAAATCGCAGTAGAGGTTAGTGATGTCGAATAAGGCATTATTTTTTTCGTTCCAATTTGTTTTAGGAAGTTTTCGCATAGAAATAGAAAAGGGAATACATGCAAGGTTCTTGATATTCTTTTAAATGCATTGTTAATTGTAATATCTTCATTAAAATAAAATATGACTCTGTTTTAAATAGGTCTGAGGATAAGGGGGGGGGGCAAAAACGCAGGATCCTACATCTCAAACTGTAGGTTTTTATTATCTTTCCTTGTTCCAGGGGAAGGGAGAGTGGTATATCCTTCTACTAGGAGTCCTCCCTGAAGGAGTCAATTCTTATTACTATATTCAGAATTATTACTGTATTTATTTATAACCAATAAAAACAAAAAGAGGCGCAGATCCCCTATATGACAGTGTACCACATAAGGGGTAAAAAGAGAAAAGAGAAGAAAATTCGTACACTGAACAAAAATAAGTAGTTTTTAAATCATAAAATAATCAAAAGATCCATAGCGTAATACAGTCATGATAGAAAACAAATAAGACACAAATCATAGGAATCATATCCCAAAAATAAGATCATAAGAATAGAGAATCCCAATCGTGATTAAGTTTACTGGCGGAAGACTTAAAATCTTTTACTCTTTTATCAATAATTGCAGATTGTAAGATGAGTTCCAATTTTTGAGACAAAAAAGAGTTACTAGTCCAAGTGGGGATATGCAAAAGGAATTTAGCAAATTTAAAATAAATTTGGTGCACAAGATTTTTTTTTAGGCAGGAAATAGTTGCCAAATAGGAGACAGAGCGAAAAGGCGAGGCATAGCTAGACTATTGTAAAGTTTGGAAAGATGGAAACGACTAAGGTGTGTAATATTAGAGACAAGTGAAGCATAAGCTAGCCTTTTTTTTTTTCAAGACTTTGGATGGCAAGCTCAATAGTTTCTTTAATTGAATTTCCAATAGGCATTGCCAGTTAACTAAGGCTTTTAGAGAGGGGGATACAAATTTCAGTAAGTTGGAGGGATTTATCAGAGCATCCTTAGAGGTTGAAACCGACAGCTACAGTTTTATCTACATCAAAACTTAAACCAATCTGCTGATATTCTAGTTATAACTTCGAGAAACTGCTCTCACAACCTAATAAAGTGTGACTAAGACTTTATCATTCAGGATATCATCCTGAATGTCATCAGGATGATATCCTGAATGTCATCAGCATCCTGAATCATCAGGATGCTGATGATTCAGGATATCATCAGCATAAGCAAGTAAAGACACGTCTAACATCCGTAAATACAGGTGGACTCAATATAACTTTGGGCTGGAATGACTGAATTATTAAACAGCGCAGGGGAAGTAAGACCCTCCTTGTCTAACGCCCTTTAGCACATTAAAAAGCTCTAAGCCGCACTTCATTTTGGTCGAAATCACTTCATAACTGAGTAGTCAACCCCTCTCTTTAGAGCTTCTACCTAAATCTGGACAAAAAACGCGAATCAAATGCTTTGGCTATGCGCGTATCCAGTGCGCATAGAACAAGCAAATCTCCGGAACCTTCCACATCTACAAGAACCTTAAAAAGGGGAAAAGGAGCATGTTCACGACTAAGTTCTTTCTGAAAACTGAATTGATGCGCAGGGACTGAGCACTTTTTGGCACAATACCAGAAGAAATAGACAATTAAAAAAGTAACGAAAGATGCTGCGGCGAAAGATCACTACAATGTTCGAAGTGTTTAGCAGATCAATACCGGCAGATGATTTCTTCTTAATTTTTTTTTATAGTAAATTCAACATCAGACGGCGTCACTATAAAAGCAGAGCGCATAGAGCTAGCAAGCAAACGGTCGCGCTCTTTTTCATATTTACTTTTTGCGACAAGGTCAGGCGATGAAAACTCACTTTTATAATAATCAATCCAACTTTTTTCTATAGTACTACCAACAGAAGTATGATCACAGCGTTTAAAGCTTTTCCATAAAACTGAAGGATCACTAGCTATCTTATCGACATTTTTTTGAATCAACACTATTTTGTGGTCTTTAAGGGCTATTGAGAACTTTCTTTTTGTCTTCAAACGCAATTCGTTTACTATACCGGAACGCGGTTCTCGGATTTGTTCCAAATTCGGAGCAACAATTTAGCTGAATCGAAAGCTGCTGGAAGACTTGGATTTTTAGACTAGTCGATGACTTCTGTCTTTTTGCGAACACGTCTAGACAGGATTGCACATTTTCTGCGCATCGAAGCGCGTGGTTGATTTCTGCAAGATTACTCGTAAGCTGTATTTCGATCTCGCACTCAGTAATGTAAGACCTGCATTATGAAATAATAGGTGAAAAGGAACTTTAATTTTGCTGAGTAACGAGTCATAATCGGACATGAATACCTGACGATAAACGTGATTCCAGTCTTGAACATAAGACCACTTTCCCTCTTGCGGGGTTTTGCTTTTGACATCGAACTCAATTGTCACACAAATAGGTAATCTGTCAGAGTAGTAGCCTTCACGAAGTACAGCGGCTTGTTTAATGGGAAAGGAAGAAAAAACATGATCGTGGTTCGAAGTTGAAGAGCTAGGGCCAATCTAGGTGTAGGGTCCATTCTTGTCAACTAATGAATACGAAGGAGGAAAGGAGCTCCAAATAAGCTGGCTTCTGGGGAATATTTTATCAGTCAAATCACAGTTAAAGTCACCTATTAATAGCGAATGTGTGGCTGCAGATTTTGTGTTTCTCTTGATCAGCTTACACACTTTCTTGGAATCCCCTTCGCGTTGGATTTCTCGTTACGGTAGTTTGTTGGTAGGTAAACATTCATTATGAACGTGTTCAGATGTGACACTGCAAGAATATGATCACTTTACTTCGATTGATTTACAGGGTAAGCGAGTCAAAATCGCGAGGCCGCTGGAGGGGCCTCTACACTCTGCCGTTATTTTTGCCAGAGAGAAAAACATAGCGCAATCCGAATATATATGTATATATATATATATACACACATATATATGTATATATATATATATATATATATATATATATATATATATATATATATATATATATATATATATATATATATAAAATTTTAAAAAACTTTTAAAACAGCCCTAGCTAAACTTACTTCAACGAGTAAGTTTACTCAAAATAAATCATAATATTTCTTTAAATAGGGACCTAGGGGAATATTCACTAAATTCTTTGTGCTCAAATTTAATTAAAAAATGATCTAACAAAATATTTTACTAAACCAGCTGACAATGGTGATGAACCTGTTACTAAAAGGCCTTTAAGTATATAAATAAAAAAAAAGCTAGATTAGCTTTTATTTATTTATTCTATTTCTTTCGAATGAACTTTTCATCTCCCATCATTTTATTTATCATTCCTGGTTGAGCTTCGTTGAAGTAAGGATGCTTGGACTCATTTAAAAGTGTTTTAAAAACATTTTTGGATTTAAAGTTTGCATTTTAATGTAAGTTTGTATATATATATATATATATTTGGTGTTGTGATGAAGATGGCCCTTGGACATTAGGCTGAAATATTCCCTGAACTGAATTCCACTGTCTTGAGAAAAAAAATTTACCTATTGTTTAAAAAAAAATCCCCTATTGTTTCTAAGTTGTGTTTATTTGTTATTGAAAGGTAGTATGGTCTTTGTCGCTATTTATGTTCCCGAAATACAAGAAATTATTCAAATACTTTGATCAAACAGTTCGTGGTAACGAACTGTAGTAAGGAGCGACCCGGCTCAATAGTAACCAAAACTCTAAAAAAATGAATTATGATACCAATAGCTACATCAAAAGAATCGCATTTTAATGCTGATTTGGAATATATAAGTCTCATCAAGTTTAATCTTACCCATCAAAAGTTACGAGCCTGAGAAAATTTTCCTTATTTTAGAAAATAGGGAGGAAAAACCCCTAAAAGTCATAGAATCTTAACGAAAATCACACCATCAGATTCAGTGTATCAGAGAACCCTATTGAAGAAGTTTCAAGCTTCTATCTATAAAAATGTGGAATTTTGCATTTTTTGCCAGAAGGCAGATCACGGATGCGTGTTTATTTGTTTGTTTGTTTTTTTTGCCCAGGGGTGATCGTATCGACCAAGTGGTACTAGAATCTTGCGAGAGGGCTCATTCTAAAGGAAATGAAAAATTCTAGTGCCCTTTTTAAGTGACCCAAAAAATTGGAGGGCACCTAGGCCCCCTACCATGCTCATTTTTTCCCAAAGTCACCGGATCAAAATTTTGAAATTGCCATTTTGTTCAGCATAGTCGAAAACCGTAATAACTGTGTCTTTGGGATGACTTACTCCCCCACAGTTCCCAGGGGAGGGGCTGTAAGTTACAAACTTAGACCAGTGTTTACATACAGTACTGGTTATTTGGAAGTGTACAAACGTATTTCAGGGGGATTATTTTGGTTTGGGGGGGGGTTGAGGGGAGGGGGCTATATGGAAGGATCTTTCTTTGGAGACTATGTCATGGGGGCAGAGAAATTCAATTAAGGGGGCGCAGGATTTTCTAGAATTATTATAAAAAAAACAATAAAAAAATAAATATGAAAAAGTTTTTTCAACTGAAAGTAAGGAGCAGCATTAAAACTTAAAACAAACAGAGATTATTACGCATATGAGGGGTTCATCTCCACCTAAATACCTCACTATTTACGCTAAAGTATTTTTAGTAATTTCAACTATTTGAAATTATAGAGGACTAACCCCTTTCATTTACATAATGAAAATATAAGAATATAAAAGTTCGTTACGTAAGTTAATTCTTAAGTTACGTATATTTTTTACTAATAAAAAGGTTCGTTAAAAATTAAAAGTTCTAGTTGCCTTTTTTAGTAACCGAAAAATTGGAGGGCAACTAGGCCTGCTTCCCCACCCCTTATTTCTGAAAATCGTCTGATCAAAACTAAGAGAAAGCCATTTAGCCAAAAAAACAATTAATATGCAAATTTCATTTTAATAATCTATGTACGGAGAGCCAAAATCAAACGTGCATTAATTCAAAAAAGTTCAGAAATTAAATATAAAAAAGTGTTTTTAACTGAAAGTAAGGAACGACATTAAAATTTAAAACGAACAGAAATTACTCCGTGTATGAAAGGGGCTGTTCCTTTCTCAATGCCCCGCTCTTTACGCTAAAGTTTTTTTACTGTTTAATAAAGTATAATTGAGAGAAAGAGTCAAACTTTAGCGTAAAGAGCGGGGTGTTGAGAAGGGAACAGCCCCTTTCATTTACGGAGTAATTTCTGTTCGTTTTAAATTTTAATGTCGTTCCTTACTTTCAGTTTAAAAAACTTGTTTTTTTATTTATTTAATCAAATAAAGGTGCGTGATGCTTGGCTACCATTGCTTTATCACAATGTTTATTCTACTATACAAAAAAAAGTCACTGATCTACTTGGGTCATCTTCACTTTCTTTCATTCTCACAATTACAAAATACATTATATATTCCCTTTACCTATACCATTTTAATAGAATATGCGATATTTTAATTTTGTTAGACAAGTCCATTAGGGACAAGCACAGGGAGATTAAAGGGTGGGAGTTTAGGGCCTACCACTGCACCGAATTTCAATCTGTTCACAAAATTTCCCGTAATTGGTTATATTCCTTTTGTAAGTCACAAACCAGAAATAGACACTGGTTTAGTTTTTATATATGTTGGATAAATAATAAAGAAATAAGTGCCCCCCCTCCACCCCAAACACAACAAGGCTACTACTTGAGAATTTTTGAATACATAAGGATAGATCTTTTTTAGGTGATTTATTATTAGAGTTTAGGAGAAATTGACAGACAGTTCCAACTACCAATGCATTGTGATAGTATATGCTGTTCACGAGTTGACACTTTTTTCATTACGTGGACTTTAAGAGAAAAAGAAGACACACTTTACCTGGATTGAATAAAAAAGTTTTCTTTCAACTGAAAGTAAGGATCAACATTATAATTTAAAACGAACAAAAATTATTCCCTATATGAAAGGGATTGCCCCCTCCAAAATACCCCACTCTTGACAATAATTATTTTTTACTAATTCAAAAAGCTTGTTATTCTAATTAAACGGTCCATATGTTTTAGGAGACGTTCTTAAACAATTGTGACAGAAATTAAAATTTAGCGTAAAGGGTGGGGTATTAAGGTGGGGGCAGCCCATTTCATATACGGAATAATTTCTGTACGTCTTAAGTGTTAATGTTGCTCCTTACTTAAAATTAAATAAAAAAAACAAGTTTTTTTAACTGAAAGTAAGGAGCGACAGTAAAACTTAAAACGAACAGAAATTACTTCGTATATAAAAAGAGGCTGCTTCCTCATCAACGCCCCGCTCTTTACGCTAAAGTTTGACTCTTTCTCTCAATTCTTCTTTTTAAAACAGTAAAAAACTTTAGCGTAAAGAGCGGGGTGTTGATGAGGAAGCAGCCTCTTTTTATATACAAAGTAATTTCTGTTCGTTTTAAGTTTTACTGTCGCTCCTTACTTTCAGTTAAAAAAACTTGTTTTTTTTATTTAATTTCTGAACGTTTTTGAATCAATGCATGTTTTGATTTTGGCTCTCCGCAGAGGAATAATCAAAACGAAATTTGCATATTTTTTTTTTTTTTTTTGGCTCAATGGCTTTCTCATAATTTTGATCGAATGATTTTGAGAAAAAAAGAGCGGGGGACGAAGCCTAGTTGCCCCCCGATTTTTTGGTTAATTAAAAAGGCAACTAGAACTTTTAATTTTTTACGAATCTTTTTATTGGTAAAAGATTTACGTAACTTATAAATTAGCTTACTTAAAGAACTTTTGTATTCTCATGTTTTTATTACATATATGAGGGGATTCTCCCCATCGTCAGTACCTCGTTCTTTACACTAAAGCTTAAATTTTATCCCAATTCATTAAGAATGACCCCCTGAATCACAAAAGCCGTAGAATAAGTAGTTGAAATTACTGAAAATACTTTAGCGTAAAGAGCGAGGTATTAGAAGGAGGTGAGCCCCCCATATGGGTAATAATTTCTGTTTGTTTTAAGTTTTATTGCTGTTCCTTACTTCCAGCTGAAAAAGCTTTTTCCCTTTTATTTTTTAATTGTTTTTTTTTAATAATGCCAGTAAATCCTGCTCTCCCTTCATGGAAATTTTCTTCTCCCATTACAAATTCTCGAAGGAAAGTTCTCTCAGCATATCCCCCTCTTCTCAACCCCTCCCCCAAACCAAGAAAATCCTCCTGAAAACGCCTGTATACTTCCCAATAACCATTACTATATGTAAGCACAGGTCAAAGTTTGTAACTTGTTGCCCCTCCCACGGGGACTGTGGGGGAGTAAGTCGTCCCCAAAGACATAGTTATAAGGTTTTTCGACTACGCTGAATAAAATGACTATCTCAGAATTTTGATCCGTTGACTTTTGGAAAATAATTAGCGTGGGAGGGGGCCTAGGTGCCCTCCATTTTTTTTGGTCACTTAAAAAGGGCACTAGAACTTTTCATTTCTGTTAGAATGAGCCCTCTTGCAACATTCTAGGACAACTGGGTCGATACGATCACCCCTGGGAAAAAAACAAAAAAACAAATAAACACGCATCCGTGATCTGCCTTCTGGCAAAAAATGCAAAATTCCACATTTTTGTAGATAGGAGCTCGAAACTTCTACAGTAGGGTTCTCTGATACGCTGAATCTGATGGTGTGATTTTCGTTAAGATTCTATGACTTTTAGGGGGTGTTTTCCCTATTTTCTAAAATAACTTAAATTTTCTCAGGCTCGTAACTTTTGATGGGTAAGACTAAACTTGATGAAACTTATATATTTAAAACCAGCATTAAAATGCGATTCTTTTGATGTAGCTATTGGTATCAAAATTCCATTTTTTAAGAGTTTTGGTTACTATTGAGCCGGGTCGCTCCTTACTACAGTTCGTTACCACGAACTGTTTGAAAAGAAACATAGTTTTTTTTTATTTAGTTTCTGATCGGTTTTCAAATAATGCCAGCAAATCCTCCTCCGCCGTGTTTAGTCTCTCCCGGAGAATTCCCCTATAAACTTTCCTTCCAACAGAAAACTGGCCATGGAAAATCATCCCCCTGCAAAAATACCCCTTCCCCCAGAAATTCCGTATATTTCCCAACAACAAATACTATATGTGAGCAATGGGCAAATTGCGCAACTTGTAGCATATAGTCCTTTCTGTAGGGACTTTTACAAACAAATACAACGTAGAGACAATAGGGAAAATTTTAAGACAGTGGAAATTATTTCTGTAGATATTTCGGCCCTATGTCCAAGGGCCGTCTTCAGCACAATACAAGAATAAGAGAGAAACTATATATATATATAAAAGAACTTACATCAAATTGTGAGGATTAAAAACTGAATAATTAAAAACACTTTTTAAAACTTTTTTTTAAAAATAGCCCTAGCATCCTTACTTCAACGAAGTTCAACCAGGACTCAACCAGGACAACCAGGACTCAACCAAGTTCAACCAGGACTCAACCAAGTTCAACCAGGAGTCCTGGTTGAACTTCGTTGAAGTAAGGATGCTAGGGCTATTTTTAAAAAAAAGTTTTAAAAAGTGTTTTTAATTATTCAGTTTTTAATCCTCACAATTTGATGTAAGTTCTTTTATATATATATATATATATATATATATATATATATATATATATATATATATATATATATATATATATATATATATATATATATATATAGTTTCTCTCTTATTCTTGTATTGTGCTGAAGACGGCCCTTGGACATAGGGCCGAAATATCTACAGAAATAATTTCCACTGTCTTAAAATTTTCCCTATTGTCTCTACGTTGTATTTGTTTGTTATTGAAAGGCAGTGTGGTCTTCGTCGCTATTTTCGTGTAGGGACTTTTGGGGGTCATGTCAATATGAAAGGCATACTTACCAGACCTTTCAGCTCTGATGAATCAGATGGATATCTCAAAATTTGTATCAGATGATTTGGGGGAAAAGGGGCCTGGGAGGTGCATAGTTGCCCTCCAATATTTTGGTCACTTAAAAAAGGCGCAAGAAATTTTCATTTCTGATCAATGTGCCCTCTCCTGATCTCCTAGAATCACTGGTTTCGCCTGATCACCCCTGGAAAAAAAAATAAAACAGCATCAACAAATGAACACGCATCCGTGATCTTTCTTCTGACCAAAAATGCAAAATTCCATATTATTGTGCATAGGAGCTTGAAACATCTACTATAGGATTCTGTGACATGCTGAATCTAACAGTCTGAAACTTTATTTTTTAGAGTTACGATTAATATTGAACCGCGTTGTTCCTTACTTAGAGTTCATTACCACGGACTGTTTGAAACATATTCATTTTTATTTTTTCATGAGAGGTGTGTAAACATCTAGTATTTCGTATTGATCCTGCCAGTGTTCGATTTACAATAACATAATTAATAAGGTTGACCGTTTTACATTAATTCGGTTACCATGCTAACATATGGGTCATTTTATGACCAAATACTGCAATGGTAATTGACCAAATACTGCATTGCTATGCCTACAAAATACTGCAGTCTATAACTGTTGCTATTTTCCTTTCCTACACCAAATTTGCCTAGGCTAGGATGTCATCTATCTCTATCCCTACCAACATGGCTGTTAAAATGTCCGAATAAAAACACCATATTTCTACCTGAATCCTGTCTATTTGCTCCCGTAACTAAGTAAAATTCATCGGAGTCATTAGTATCTTCGTCAGTCGGTTCTACAGGAGGATATAGTACTATGACTATTACCTAGTTTTGTAACTGGTTAAAGTGGTCACGGTAAAATTGGGTATTTTACGTATTCTATCGTAATTTTACGGACCCCCGTAAAATTGGTATTTTACCTATTTTACGTATTTAAGTATTTTACGTAATTTAAGTATTTTACCTATTTTACTGGTATTTTGTATATTTTAATGACATATTTTACGACGCCCTGCAATTTTCAGAGCACAGAAGGATAAAGAGACTGGCAGAAAAAGGATTGAATATAATTTTGTTTTGTATATAGCCGTGCTCCCCAGTTTAAAAGGCCGTCTGTCTGACTTTATCAGAACGATAAATTGTATTATAGTAAGTGTAATTTTAAAACAGTGATATATTAGCTGAAATAAAATTACATTAGTTTTGTGGATTGTTCAATACAGAAAGGGCTACAAGCACGATTGACATATGATAAAAAATAATAAAATTAAATAGCCGAGAAAATGAGGGTAATTTCAGCCAGCGGACAAAAAAGAAGCGAAAATGATAGAGGCAGATATTTTGGCAGGGACTTTTACCCAGCTGTCTTAACAGTTCATAAAAAAAAGGAAAACCTTTTGAATTAACTCTTAACTGAGCAGAAGAAAGACTCAATCAAACAAACCAGAAAACCAAGCCAGAATAAATGAAAGATTATTCACCAATTAAATTGGGCAAGGATTCTCTGTTTAGTGATTGAATTTGTTTGTCTACTGGTCTAATTTTCATTAAAATTGTGGTCAGATGATCTTAATTTAAACTGAAGAAAAATATTATTTGAATCCTTTAATTTTAAGTTATTTCAAATTGGGTTTATAGAAATATCTCCAGTATCTCTATTTAAAGCAAGGTATCTATTTATGGACTTTTTTTTTAATTTCAATTGCCTTCCTAAAAGAATGTGGGAAGCCTTTTGCTTCAAACATTAAAGTTGCCTTATAAGAAAACTACATAATCTGGATCTTCAACAATGTTGAGCGCCAAAGCAGAATCAATATCCTCATTTTTATTTTAAATTTCACATCTCAGAGAGACCTTGTATTCATGCCACCTTTTCCCCGGGATCCGGCGTTTACCCCCCTCCTCCAAAAATTTCCCCCCTTCCCCACGGAAAGTTCCCCCACGAAGTATTCCCCTGCGAAAAAATTCCCCTATGTTCCCCTTGGATAATTCCGAACTATCATTAGAAAGGAAATTGAAATTTTTACTCTCCTGTTTAAGTCAGGGGCAATCGTATTGCATTAGCTATAGTGAAGACCCATAAGGGTTCAATGTATTGATGTTTTTTCATTAATTCTTCCAGAGATCCACTTCATGTGGAAGGGGCAGTCTAACAAGCTGTGGAGGGGGCTCAGTCAATTTAAAATCGAAAGTTTCAGTTCCCTTTTCTAAGATTTAGCCTGCTTTTCAACCAATTGCTACCGAGTGATTTGTCACTGACTACAATGTCTAAAAAAATTATCATTCTAGTTTAACCTGCCCTTGTTTTTCAGCAGTTTTTTCGAAAGAATTTTCAAATAAATACAGAATTAGCTCTAAGGGAGAGACGATGGGAGGATGGAAGTGAAAATTAGCAAATCCTGTTGAAGAGAGTCTTAACGACTGTTAAACCTAACGACTGTGAAAGTGACTGCATGTTCCGCTCTTATGATTCAGTGCTGAGTTAATCAAAGTCATCAAAGTGTCACAAACTTCTTTTTCTAATTATATTAAATAATTTTATAAATAAAATTGGTAAAATATGAGGAATGTTGCAGAATACGGCTATTTTATATACAGGAGTTTTAGGGTATTATTTCTTAGGTTACTAATATGACTAATTAGGTGACTAAATGTAGAAAAAATTACTAATATGATTTACTCCCAAATTGTAGTAAATTTGATTGATTAATTTTATTTTATTCTTTTTTTTTTACAAAATAGATGTTCGAAATCAGACACTGTCCAATTGTTGAAGTATTACCCTAGGCACAAGATTATCAAATGGTCAAACAAGGCACTTAATTAAATTGACGAAATTCTAGATTAAGGGGCATTACCTCTCTTAAGCCCAGGAAAATCAGAATCATTAACAATTTCATTAAAAGCTGTAAGTGATACTTAAAGAAAAATGGTCAACTGGTCTTGTAGCTGTACGGTAACTCAAAAACACCAATTTTACGTATTTCCTAGGAAGTACCTTATTTTACCTTATTCTACCAAGTTTACCTTATTTTACCAATTATACCTTATTTTACCAATTTTACTTTATTTTACCAATTTTACTTACTGAGTTTTTATTTTACGATAATTTTACAATACTACTGGCACCTTGCACTATATCCAGGGGGATTAGCGGGTTTGAACCCCTCTCCCTGAAAGGTTTGCCCCACTCTTAAAAATGTAACTAAAATTGAGAATAAGAAAATTTGCATCTTTAAAGTTTTTTTTGTAACCCCCGTCCTGAAAAAAATCTGGATGCGGCCCTGGTTGACTCATTAATTGGTTTTGAATTACGTTGTAATAAGTTAAGCGGCCATTCAGGGGAGTACCCTGGGATTGGGGGGAGTCAGACAAATCCCTATCTTTTATTTCATAAATACCAAAAATTTCTTTGTTTTTTTGTGTTTTTCCATAACGTCTTACATTTTTCTTGCAATTGACGGTTGTATTGTTTTTTCGAAAAAAAATGTGGTTCATAACCTCTTTAACTTTGAAATTAGATCGAAAAAAAATTTTGTAACCCCTTTAACTGTTTCAGGAGTGTTTGATCAAGTACTAGATTTTCGTCATGATCAGTTTTTTCCGAACCAAGAAGACTTGAATGGGGCTGCAATTGCTCTGGTTCGTCTGCACGATACTTACCGACTCAATATGACAGACCTAGCAAATGGTATTCTTAAAGGAACTCCAAGTTCCAAAACTGGTGAGTTTTGTTTGCATTGTGACTGCTGTCTTGAAGGAAAATTGTACATAGGAATTGGATTTTTCTTAACCAGCATGCCAGATTCTTGGCTACTTCTCCCCCCCCCCCCTAAGAAAAAGAGAACTGAGGTGGTGTTCTTTGAGAAATATTGCTAGCCAACAGTGAAAGTTTCTATTATAAAGGTACTCAAAGTTGTTTTTTCTTTCATGTACACCAGAAGGCCATAATTTCCTTTTATGAGGACGGGAAGGACAAGCATTAATCGAGGGTGTACCCAGTTTTAACAAATAACTCTACAGTACAAAGATAAACACGATGACAAAGATACAATAACACAACAGTAACATGAAAGTAGCAGCTACCCCAGGATATATAAATTAAGTATTGAAAAAATATCTATATGAATGATTATCTTCATTTTTTTTCCTGCTATGAAGGTTGAGTCTTTTTAGATTCACTTCCCACCTTTGAGGTCCTACTTTTTGTTTTGCCTCAGCTGGATTACTTAGAACCACAACTCTTGAAAGCCTATTGCCATTGTCTTTGAAACAATTCCTGACCGGGAGCCAGTATTTTCCTCCCTCCCCCCGCGGCTGGTTGATCTCCAATCACTTTCGGCTTAAAAAAAAGACTAAATCCATGGTATCCGTGACCATGAGGTAGAGGTGGGTATGAGGAAGAGGCAGTACTCCTTCTATTTGAACTAAATTCTGCTTATTTTGGGGTTTAATGTTACTCTACTTTCGCAATAACAGCGTAGATCAGAAATATTCCCAAAAATCAAGATGGATTAAATATCAGTTTCACATTTTTGATACTTTATTAAAGTCTTTAACCCCCCCCCCCCGAAAAAATACACCCCAAATGAAATTTCTGGATACAGCCCTGAGGACTATATGTCAATTATTGAGTAATTACTGGATGGAGGGGAGAGTAAGTGCCTAGAATTGTCCTGACCATCTGAATATGTTTTGTTATAAACTTAGACAATTGGTTTAAAATGAAGTATTTATTAAGGTTGCCTGTAAGTGGTTGGAGAAGGATGTGACCTTCAATCCAGCAGGAGTTCTAGAGTTGAAAAAAAATATAATTACTCAAAATTAGTCAATACAAGACTATTGTTTTTTCTCTGAAAAACCTTCAGGAATTCTAAGTTTATTCTGTCATTGCGGTTTAGTATTTTTGTGATCTTGAAATGGCTATATTTTTCTCTTGTGTCATGGATTTTGCGGTCATTTTTATACAACTGGATATGTGAAGTCAATAAATTTCCTATTTGTCATTCTACAGCTGATACACAGCGACGCTTGTTGTTATTTTCCCCAACTGGCGCCTGTTAAGCTGAACGAAATCTTAAGAACTGAATTATACTGATACTTAGCTAGCACTAATTTAAGCCAATCAGCTTTTCCGTATAATTCTGTGATCGGCTGAAAAAAGTTTTGATTGGCTTAAGTCAGCGCGAGCTAAATCTTTGTATTCGTAAAACTCATTGCGAATGCTGCATTAAATAGACAGAATTATAGCCTATTTTCGTTTTGTTGTACAAGAATTTTTAGTATTTATCACTGGAAGCATTCCCATGAACCCAACAACTCTGCAATAACCCCAACAACTGCCATTTTTCTATGGAACAGAAGGAATGTTGAATCTCGTCTGAAGCAGAATGATATACAAATTGTCAATCTGTATAATTGTAGGGCCAACCAGTGCCCTTGAACCCTTTAACCAGGAACAGTACCCAGGGGGGGTCTCGGCTCTTTCCCCCAATGCTTTTTTTCCTTGATTTATCGGTATTTTTTATCCATAAAAATCGTTACTATAGTCGGGACTTGTGTTGCCAGTCTTTACCCCCTGAGAAAAAAAACTCTTGCAGACAAAACTGTCTACATTACCCGCTCAGCTGACAGATTTTAATCGAAAGAGATTGGAATCTTGTTTGGAACGGAATCATCTAATGGTCTATATTTAAGTCGTTGGAAGCATATATTAGGCATTCAACATATCCCTACCTATGACCAATGTTTTGCTACCAGAGCGGTGGTAAAATAAGCTAATAAGCTAATATGGACATTCGCCACATACTAAGTAGGAAACATTTAAAATCAAGCACATCTTGGACGACTTGGGTTTATCTTTGGAATGAAGAAAGTGCCCCTGTTTAGGTGTAAGTTGGATAATTAAAGTCTTTTCAGAGCTATATATTTAAAGCAGGGTAGCCCACTATTGATCGGGGTTTGTGTTTTCAGTAGAGGGCCTGCGAGGAGTCGGAAACTTTCAGTAATCACGTGCAGCAGGTGGTACGTGCCAAGAGTAGTAAAAGTGTGCCAAACGTTGCGGAACTGGGCTATGTGTGACTGAAGTGTTTTACACTTGGGGGAGCTGTGTGGCACACGTGGCGCTCAAAACCGTGCCCCAGGAGGCGGAAAGTCAGCAGCCCCACGGACTCCTGGGACTACGACAGCTGTATGCGCTCCTTCTCTGCCCGAATGTGTTCAGAGCCTCACTCTTTACTCCCTTTTGTGAACTTGTTGTGTGTTTTTGAGATGTGATAAAAATTTAAATCCTTTTTTTTTACCTCTATTCACCCAAGATATATCGCTAAGAAGCAGGGACCTATTCAGAATTTTTGTTCAGGGGATGGGGGTTCATTCCAGATATATTGTCGAGCAGCAAGGACGTATTCAGGATTTTTGTTCGGGGGTGGGGCTTATAAAAAAAATCTTTAAAAAACGCATCAAAAAGTTGTTTAAGTGCATTTTGTTACCCTTATACGAGTTGAAAAAAATTTCAAAGGGAGGTTTAAACTCGGTACCCCTCCCAATTTTAAAAGGAGGCTCAAACCCGGCACCTCCCCCCACTTGGATAAGGCCTTGCCAATCAGAATGTTTCTCAAATAAGTCATTACAGGGTTAGAAAGTTGGGAATAGTTCGCATTTTCGTTGCAAATTATTGTTTGATATATGATTCTTCTGAAAAGTACCTAAATGTTCATTGGGCAAGTAAAATAAAAGGACCGGTGATGTAGTCTAGTTGCCCTATATGTAACTCGAGATGTTGGGCTAAGAAGCTTATTCAGATGCAGTAATCTAATGGTTATCCAGAGATCACGTTTTAAGGCGACAGGAAATTCGTAGCTTCTGTCAACTTGTCACTCATATCGACTAATGTCAATCTAATCAACTACTATCAACTTCTCAGTGTCATTAGCATTGGTAATGTCATTAAAAGGCTTCATTCAGTATTCTGATAATTTAAACCATTCAGTACTCTCAGATAATCTTAAACCTTTGATTTTGATCAGTAATTTCAAATTTAGCATTTTTTGTTTCAACTTTTTATTTTGCTCCTTGTTTTGCTGCTACATGTATAAACTTCTTGGGCCCTAACAGCATTGAAATGTTGTTACTATTGTTACTTTTTAATGACTTCCGAGTTAGATTACCAACAAAAAAATGACAGACCACATGTTTTGAATAGCATAGTTATTATTTAATTGCTAGATTCTTGGGCAGTTGCTACTGAAGTTTTTTAGCATTTAGTTCAAGGCCAAAGAATGTAGGAAATTATATTGACCTTAGTTTGCATAATCTAATCTACTCTTGAAGTATTTATCTGTGATAAGATTAAAGTTCAAGTTTAGCTTCTAATAAAAACATGACATTGAATAGAACTTTAATTTTAAAAGTTTGATTTGTGTCTAGTACAATTATCTGATATAAAAATTCCTAGAAAAAAAAGAAGTGAAATAGCAAAATCACCGATGGCAATTATTGTACATTGTAATAGATGACTCAAGGAATCCATTTATCTCAAGAAAAATAAAAAAAAATATCTCAAGAAAATAAAAAAATAATAACGATAACTCAAGAAAATAATAAAAAAAAATAACGATAATTATCTGGTACCTCCTTCGTTTATTATCTTTTTTTAATCTTGACAGTAAGAAACAATTAATTAGACGGAGTGAAGACTTTATACAAAGAAGAATGATTTAAATATAAAGTAAGCAAATATTCTGGCTATGCTACCAATAGCTGTCTGCAGCGAAATATAAGGAAAAAATATTAAAAGATATAATACATGATAAAAAAAACTCCATATGGCTAAAGCTAAAAACCACCATTAATAAAACCTTAGCTTAGTCGCTTTACAGAAGTTCAGCGAACACTCCCGCCACGAAAAGAACTTCCATTGAACTTTCGCGAAGTGATAAGGATAAAGCACTTTTAATGTTTTAATTTTAAAAAAAAACTTCGCAAAACGCGTCAATTTTTTTAGTAGCAGTTTGTTAATTGTTCACGATTCAGTCAAAAAACTTCAGGGGTGGGGTTCAAACCCAGTACCCTCCCTCACCCCTGGTTGCTGTATTGATGGAAAAGTTGTGTCGTCCTCGATGTTGCTTGAATCTTAATAGCAAAAACTAGACCAGCAAAATGGTATGCAAAACTGAAAATTAAAGAATACTTTGAAAAGCCAGTGCTGACTAGTTTTTGAATGTCATCAAATACGTTACCTAAAAAATGTAAAACTCATTTGAGTTCCAGTCGAAAAGACTGTATAATATAAAAAAAGAAAGGGCATATTACAAAAATACATTCTGCACATTCTCAACGAGATTTTACTAATATTGAAAATTAGCTCGCGCTAATTCGATCCAATGAAAATTTTTATTGAATTTTTCAGCCAATCAGGAAACCCAACAATAGTTTGATTGCCTTAAGGCTAGCTAAATTTCAGCATTAGCGAAATCTCAATATGAATGGGGCCTTAGCCTTATTGAAGGAGCTCGTAGAGCTTCTTCTAAATCTGGATTGACAATTACAATATTGGAGTGCATGCATGACGTGGTAACTTTCATTGTCTAACGTATGGAGTCGCCAGGGGCGGTTTTAGTGGCCCGTACTCCCAGAAAATGAAAATTCACACTTGATTACATGGGTAAAGGGGCTAAAAATGCCGATAGAGAAGTCAAATTTTCATTAATGTCACAGTCTTTATCCAAAACTTTAATTATGTATCCATGCCCAGGGGGAATTCACACAAAAAATCACAAGAAGTTAGATGGGTCTTATCAAACAAAAACTAGCACACAACTCAGCACCAATAAGAGGCAGTTTCTGAATAAGCTATGCAGCTAATGAATAAGCTATGCAGTTTATGCACGCTACTTAACGATGGGTTTAAACCATGAAACACAATGATCAAAAATTATTAACAAATACTAACAATCGAAAATTATTAATGCAATGAGAATGAAAAAGAAATTTTATTTTGACATGACTTGAGCAATGAAAGATTGATTTAGTCCCTCACTAATTACTGTGTTTAAACTGTTTCGACTTTGTAGCTGTATTTACGTGCCTCTGTGCTTCTAAAAAGAAATTTATCAGCGTTGTCTATGCTTGAAGTTGACCAGCGTTGCCAACACCGTGAATTAAAGTGAACTTATTTTCTGACCGAAATATACCAAAAAAAATCGTTGTAACGCAACTATAGTGTTTCAAGCCAGGTTCTATTTCACAGAAAATCCCTTTTCTTTTGCTTAAATCTCTAAGACTTGACTTGAGTAGTTCCAAAAGCTTAGGGAAAACAACAAGTTAACCCCCCAAATAAAGCCCAAATAAAGCGAAATTCACCAAACTTTTGGATTGCACCATGAAATTTGTAATCGTACCAGGACCTCTAAGTTGTACCAAAAATTGTACAATTGTACCGCGTTGGAAACGCTGCTATTGACCCTGTGCATCTAGGAGAGGTTAATTTGAGGATACTCGGTCAGCTCATCATTACTACTATTGAAAAAAACCCTTTAAGTTAACCAATTCACTTTCCCTATAAAGAAAATGTCCCAACCCATCCCTCGAAAGTGGCCGAGTTCGTGATCTGTCTAGAAAATCAAGATCTCTCCAAGTAGACAGTGGTAGCCGTTGGCTTGCACCTGAATCCAAGATCTTAAGTAATTAATTGGTTATTTCTACTTAAAATAATGCTTTTCACCAAAACTCTCTTTAATACTTCTGTAGTAAGCTAAATTGGTCGAAGCACTCGTGCCAGCAGTCCAACGCTAAATTTTTAGGTCCTCTGGCCTAGTCATTAAATCCCCTCCCCCCGAAAGAAAAAACTTTTTGTTAGGCATTGATCATTATTTTATCCTTAGCAGTTCTTTATATGCAGCCTTGACTGACCTATGGTCCAGACAATGTAATAATCCTTAGCCGAAATTGTCCGTCGTGTACACTTCTGTTTTCTCAGTGAAAATAAGCCTAAGTACCCTTTACGACGATATTGTGGGTTGTTCCCGCGGGCCACACCTTCATCTAAGGAATTAGAGCTGAAAAGACTTCATTGCTTATTGGAGTCCATCCTCCTTACCTCTGCGCCATACTGAAGAATTGGTATTATTTTCGAATTGGACACTTAGCGTCTTCAAGCTATTATTCCGTACATAAAAGGGGCTATCCCCTCCTCAACGCCTTGCTCTTTACACTAAAGTTCAACTCTTTGTCACAGTTCTACTTTTTAAAACAGCAAAAAACTTAACGATCTTTACTTTTAGCGTAAAGAGCGGGGCGTTGGGGTGGGGACAGCCCCTTTCATATACGGAATAATTTATGTTAATTTTAAGTTTTAATGTCACTCCTTACTTTCAGTTAAAAAAAAATTGTTTTTATTTTGTCTAATTGTTTCTAAGAGTGACCGTAATATCCTTCCTAAGATGTTTTTCTTTTACAGATTACTTTCACAGTCAGCAAGATCTTGGTGCCCGTGACTGCCTCTTCCTAGGAAAGCATGCATTTAATCGGGGCTATTTTGACACTGCTGTTCAGTGGGCTGAAGCTGCCATTTCAAAAGTAGAGTCTGGAGATGAAACTTTGGGCAAAAGGGAAATATTGTCATTCTTAGATATGGCTGTTAGAGTGGTACGTAGCAAATCCACAAAATGGAGCAATTGTTAGTATCGACAATTAGTAATGGAATCGGTAATCTAGCAGTATCAAAAATGCGATGGTCAAGATGCGACAAAAGGTTCCTGTTAGGTTATTTTAAAATTACCCGTTTTTTTCTAGAAAAAAAATTTTTTGTTCAGCCTCCTAGCCAGTCTAAAAGGCACGAAGCGAGTGTTCTACCTCCTAAAGTAAACTTCTTAAAAACAATATAACATCAGGTTCGTGAAGAGCATAAAGCAGATGGAACTAGGGGCATAGCTGTATGTGACAAAAGGAGATTTTTCTCTATGGGGGGGGAGAAAAAAAATTTGTTTATTTTCATTTTTTATGTTTTCACAAGTCAGACACAATTTCGGTGGGGAGCACATATTTACCATAAAAGTATTTTCTTATCAATATGTAATAAGCTCTTTTTAGTTATTAAATAAAAAAAAAACATTTTTTTTAGCTGAAAGTAAGGAGCGACATTAAAACTTAAAACGAACAGAAATTACTCCGTATATGAAATGGGTTGTCCCCTCCGCAATCCCTCGCTCTTTACGCTAAAGCTTTTAATTGTTTTACAAAGTAGAATTGTGGTAAAGAGTCAAACTTTAGCGTAAAGAGCGAGGGATTGCGGAGGGGACAACCCATTTCATATACGGAGTAATTTCTGTTCGTTTTAAGTTTTAATGTCGCTCCTTACTTTCAGCTAAAAAAATTGGTTTTTTTTTATTTAATTTCTGAACGTTTTTGAATTAATGCATGTTTGATTTTGGCTCTCCGCGCATAAATTATTAAAATGAAATTTGTATATTAATTCCTTTTTTGGCTAAATTGCTTTCTCTTAGTTTTGATCAGACGATTTTGAGAAATAAGGGGTGGAGAAGGAGGCCTAGTTGCCCTCCAATTTTTCGGTTACTTAAAAAGGCAACTAGAACTTTTAATTTTTAACGAACGTTTTTATTAGTAAAATATACGTAACTTAAGAATTAACTTACGTAACAAACTTTCATAACCTTATATTTTTATTATGTATACGAGGGGGTTTGTACCCTCTTTAATACCTCGCTCTTTACACTAAATCGTAAGTTGTGTCCCAATTCTTTAAGAATGACCCCTGAATCAGAAAGGCCGTAGAATAAATAGTTGAAATTACTAAAAATACTTTAGCATAAAGAGGAAGGTATTTATCTCCTCCTAAATACCTCGCTCTTTATGCTAAAGTATTTTTAGAGCCCCTCATATGCGTAATAATCTCTGTTCGTTTTAAGTTTCAATTCTACTTCTTCCTTTCATTTGAAAAAACGTTTTCATGTTTATTTTTCATTGTTTTCTTATAGTAATGCTAGAGAATCCTGCGCCCTTTTCATTGAATTTTTCTTCCCCCATGACAGATTCCTCCAAGGAAAGATCCTCAAACATAGCCCCCTCTCCTCAGCCCCACCCCCAAACAAAATAAAATTTCCCTGAAAACGTCTGTACACTTCCCAATAACCATTACTATATGTAAACACTGGTCAAAGTTTGTAACTTGCAGCCCCTCCCCCAGAGACGGTGGGGGAGTAAGTCATCCCCAAAGACATAGTTATTATAATTTTCGACTATGCTGAACAAAATGGCTATCTCAAAATTTTGTTCCGTTGACTTTGGGAAAAAAATGAGCGTGGGAGGGGGCCTAGATGCCCTCCAATTTTTTTGGTCACTTAAAAAGGGCACTAGAACTTTTCATTTCCGTTAGAATGAGCCCTCTTGTGACATTCTAGGACCACTTGGTCGATATGATGACCCCTGGAAAAAAAACAAACAAATAAAAACGCACCCGTGATTTGTCTTCTGGCAAAAAATAGAAAATTCCACATTTTTGTAGATAGGAGCTTGAAACTTCTGGAGTAGGGTTCTCTGATACGCTGAATCTGATGGTGTCATTTTCGTTAAGATCCTACGACTTATAGGGGGTGTTTCCCCCTATTTTCCTAAATAAGGCAAATTTTCTCAGGCTCGTAACTTTTGATGGGTAAGACTAAACTTGATGAAACTTATATATTTACAATCAGCATTAAAATGCGATTCTTTTGATGTAGCTATTGATATCAAAATTCAATTTTTTAGAGTTTTGGTTACTATTGAGCCGGGTCGCTCCTTACTACAGTTCGTTACCACGAACTGTTTGACTGAAGTGTTATAGACTGTAATATCATCTTTAAATTTAAACTGATTTTCCGTCCTTTTATTCGGGGTAAGGGGAATATAACAAACAGTTCAAACCCCTTACCCCCCCCTGGATACGGCCTTGGAAACAATAAAGATAAGAAGGGATCATGGAAGTTCTACCTATATTGCAAAATACATGTAGAATATATGGTGTAGAATCAAGATAGAGTGTGAAAGTAAGGAGCGACACAGGTCAATAGTAACCAAAACTCTGTAAAAAGGAAGTTTGAAAACAATTAGTGCATCAATAGGATTAGTTTTTATGCTGGTTCCAAATGTTCAAAGTTCATTAAGATTGATGTTACACACTAAATGCCACAATACTGGAGAAATTTGCCTGATTTTCGAAAAATAGGAGAAACACCCCCCAAAACGCAAGTGATCCTAATAAAATCACACAATTAGATACAGCATATTAGAGAACCCTCTTGTGAAGGTTTTAAGATCTTATCTACAAAAAGATGGACTTATTTTTCTAGAACAAAGATCACGGATGGGATGCGTGTTTATTTGTGTTTTTTTTTATAAAGTAATTTCTATAGTAACGTCACTACAAGCTGTCAGAAAAAATGACCAGCCAGTCGGCAAAATCTATTGGCCGCCCCCTTCCAAAAAAAGAATGGCTAGTTACGGCTCTCGTCAGCACCAGGCCAAGTCCACGGGAAATAATTTATCGTGTTTCTTAATACTAGTTTGTTATCTCTGCGCACTTTCATCATATGGTAACTGTTCTACAGTTGCCACTAATTTCATACTTTTTTTTGTGTACTATGATAACCCAACACCCAAAAACACGAAGAAGAATTAGTCTAAAATAAAATTGTGAAAATAAATCCTATAAGGTATTCTACACGATAATTGTGCTTATATTACGTCTAGCACCCAGTTACATGATTAACACGGAATCGTAGAAATTACCTGTTTATTAAATAAAACAGTGTGTCATTACTACAATAAAAAGTCAAAGTAAATTCAGGTGTTGCGACAAAAAGGCACAAAGTAAGGATCGGTTGAACGGAATTCACGCAAACTCGTCAGTCTGATAAGTTAAATTGACCTGTCGGTCCTTAAAGTAAAAAATAATTAATATACAAATTTCGTTTTAATTATTTATGTGCGAAGAGTCAAGATCAAAACATGCTTTAATTCAAAAACGTCCAGAAATCAAATAAAAAAACGTTTTTTTTTAAATGGAAAAAAGTTTTTTTTTAAATGGAAGTAAGGAGCAACATTAAAACTTAAAACAAACAGAAATTACTCCGTATCTGAAAGGGGCTGCTTCCTCATCAGCGCCCCGCTCTTTACGCTAAACTTTGACTCTTTCTCTTAACTCTACTTTTTAAAACAGTAAAAACCTTAGCGTAAAGAGCGGGGTGTTGATTAGGAAAAGCCCCTTTCATATACGGAGTAATTTCTGTTCGTTTGAAGTTTTAATGTTGCTACTTACTTTCATTTAAAAAAACTTTTATTTATTTAACTTTTTTATTTATTTAAACTTTTATTTTCTTTTATTTAATTTCTGGACGTTTTTGAATTAATGTATGTTTTGATCTTGGCTCTCAGCACATAAATAATTAAAACGAAATTTGCATATTAATTTTTTTTGGCTAAATGGCTTGCTCATAGTTTTAATCGGAAGATTTTGAGAAAAAAGGAGCGAGGGAGGAGGCCTAGTGGCCCTCCAATTTTTTTATTACTTAAAAAGGCAACTAGAAACAAACGTTTTTAGAAACGTTTCAAACGTTTTCATTTGTAAATTATATACATATACATCATAAAATCATACATCATATACATTATAAAATATACATCAAAAGAATTGGATTTTTATGCTGATTCTAAATATATAAGTTTCATCAAATTTAGTCTTTGTCATCAAAAGTTACGAGACTGAGAAAATTTGGCTTATTTTGGAAAATAGGGGGAAACACCCCCTAAAAGTCATAGAATCTTAACAAAAATCAAACCATCGCATTTGGCGTATCAGAGAACCATATAGCGAAAATTTCAAGCTCCTATCTACAAAAATGGGGAAATTCGTATTTTTTGCCAGAAGACAAATCACGGGTGCGTGTGTTTTTTTTTTTTTTTTTTTTTTTTTTTTTTTTTTTTTTTTTTTTTTTTTTTTTTTTTTATTCCAGGGGTCATCGTATCGACCAAGTGGTCCTAGAACTTCGCAAGAGGGCTCATTCTAACGGAAATGAAAATTTCTGTGCCCTTTTTAAGTGACCAAAAAAATTGGAGGGCACCTAGGCCCCCTCCCACGCTCATTTTTTTCCCAAAGTCAACGGATCAAAATTTTGAGATAGCCATTTTGTTCCGCATAGTTGAAAACCATAAAAACTATGTCTTTGGGAATGACTTACTCCCCCACAATCCCTGGGGGAGGGGCTGTAAGTTACAAACTTTGACCAGTGTTTACATGCAGTAATGGTTATTGGGAAGTGTGCAGACGTTTTCAGGGGGTTTTTCTGGTTTGGGGGGTGGGGTTGAGGGGAGGGGGCTATTGTGGAGGATTTTTCCTTAGAGGAATATGTCATGAGGGAAGAAAAAATCAATGAAAAGGGCGCTGGATTTTCTAGCATTACTATAAAAAAAATAATGAAAAAATAAACATGAATTTTTTTTTTCAATTGAAAGTAAGGGGTAGCATTGAAACTTAAAACGAACAGAGATTATTACGCATATGAGGGGTTCTAAAAATACTTTAGCACAAAGAGCGAGGTATTTAGGAGGAGATAAATACCTCGCTCTTTATGCTAAGTATTTTTAGTAATTTCAACTATTTGTTCTCCGGCCTTTCTGATTCAGGGGTCATTCTTAAAGAATTGGGAAAAACTTAAAGACTTAGTGACCCCCTCGTATACATAGTAAAAATGTAAGAATTTAAAAGTTTGTTACATAAGTTAATTCTTAAGTTACGTATGTTTTTTACTAACACGTTCGTTATTTTTACTAAAAACGTTCGTTAAAAATTAAAAGTTTTAGTTGCCTTTTTAAGTAACCGAAAAATTGGAGGGCAATTAGAAAAATTGGAGCCCTTATTTCTCGAAATTGTCTGCTCAAAACTAAGAGAAAGGCGTTTTGCAAAAAAAAAAATTAATATACAAATTTCATTTTAATAATTTATGTGCGAAAAGCCAAAATCAAACATGCATTAATTAAAAAACGTTCAGAAATTAAATAAAAAAAAAACTAGTTTTTTTTTAACTGAAAGTAAGGAGCGACATTAAAACTTAAAACGAACAGAAATTACTCCGTATATGAAATGGGTTGTCCCCTCCACAATCCCTCGCTCTTTACGCTAAAGTTTGACTCTTTACCACAGTTCTTCTTTTTAAAATAATTAAAAGCTTTAGCGTAAAGAGCGAGGGATTGTGGAGGGGACAACCCATTTCATATACGGAGTAATTTCTGTTCGTTTTAAGTTTTAATGTCGCTCCTTACTTTCAGTTGAGAAAAACTAGTTTTTTTTTCTTTAATCTGGAGTTAAGAGCGATCCAACAACATGAAACAAGCCTTTTACTTCGTGGCTGTATAGTCGAGAAGCAAAGATCAGCACCGCTTGTAGCCACTGTAAATCCAGTGCCTTATCATTTATCCCTTTTAATCATCCATTTTCATATGAACTGTGGGTAAAGATCATTTTTTAAAAAGTTTGAAAGAAATAGTAAATTATTCTGTCGGTATACACCAAGGGACCCCCTCAGACAAGTTCAAAGAGGGGGGACAGGAAAGCCACGCCTCGCGTCGCAGCTGGGGGGACACGGCTGGGGGATTGCCCACTTTGATCCGATTCTACACTTAGATTTGGCTTTTTAGCTTATATTTGAGTCGGGGGGGGGGGGGCTTCCCCGGGTGCCACCAACCTAGAAACGACTCTGAATCTCTCTCCCATCTAGAAAAGTATCCCCAGTTTTTTGTATAACCATGTTAATGGCCAAGATATGTGCCTAATATATATTTTCTTTAAGCACGATGAAACCTTGGAACGTCGTGGTCCACTTGGTGCATACTGGCAAACGAATCCTGTGCCTATTGACAAACATCTTAGAAATATTCACAAGGAAAAATACTCAACATTAGCAAAATCAAAATTTATTCCAAAGCTTTGGAGAGAACAAACGGACGATGAAGAAACGGAACACTACGAAAGACTTTGCAGGGGAGAAAAAATGCTGGTAAGGCAATTCAGTGTTTTAATTTACCAGAATTTTCTATAAATGACCCAAATTTTTCTAAGCTCCCTGTTGAGAAATATGCTTTTCCATCTCCTTGACAAAGTTCCCCCGCCATTATATTTTTTCTATAAGCATGATGCTTCACATGCAAAGATTTTTTTATGTTATGAAGAAATCTATTTTAAATGGGCGAGAGGCTATGATCTTAGCCGAACAGATAACCTTTTTATTTTATTTTTTTCGGAGGGCTGAAGTAAAAAAAGAAGGAAATTGAAAATAACTTGATTACGAGGGTTTGGAGTTGGAGGATTACGAGGGCATCGTGGTGGAAAATATCTTTATTGATCAGGATTATCCTGGTCGCCCGTTTCTGGACTAACTCAAGCGCTGCATCACATAGGGGGTCCTTAATTCTGACGAGTGCCAGATACGGCTGGCGTATTCGAGAATGAAGTCACAGGTTAAGTATGTCGAAAGAAGAAGTATGAGTGTTGCAACTGAAGTGAGAGACATTCGATAGAGTTTATAGAGATGTGTTGGCTTTACGGGTCACTATTAATATGGTAGTGAAGGTGCAGCCATAAAAGAAAATAAAACCTGGTATTTTTGCCTAATTCACAATAGGGATAGAAACCTCATGGGGGAGAGATCGAAGTTCTGTTGTAGCTAATTGAGTCTTAGTATGATCAGCTTATCAGACATGACAGTCAATGATATCAGAGATGCGGTCTAACGTGACACAGCATTCTGGAAAAAGATGTTGCCAAAATGGGACTACTTTTGGGAGCATTGCTTACTGCCCGAGCTTCTTGACTCAAGACTCGCACGAAATATGAACGTTCGTGAGCTTCCTGAGGTCATGAAGCTCAATCGAAAATGAAAGAAAAAAACAGATGATGTCTGTGAAAAAACCGAAAATTGATGAAACTTAATTCTTGTTTTATGTAAATTTATGCTTACAGGATTTCTAAACAGACCATCACACGGTCTATTTTTTTTTTTTTTTTTCATTATGCTAAGAACTCATTTTTTTTCTGTCAGTTTTTGCACTTCAGTTTTGCGTCTAAAAGTTTTATCCCTTTTTTTTGAATTAAGCCTGTTAGAAACTAACTCAACGGTGATCTTCCAAGTGACATTAGATTTACTTCATCCTGTGTACCTGACCGGCATAAACTCACTCTTTTCTCTCCATCGTCCTCTTGTTTTATTTAGTAATTTAAATAAAAAAACAAGTTTTTTTAACGGAAAGTAAGGAGCGAGATTGAAACTTAAAACGAACAGAAATTACTCCGTATATGAAAGGGGTTTTCCCTTCTCAACGCCCCGCTCTTTATACTAAAGTTTGACCCTTTCTCTTAACTCTACTTTTTAAAACAGTAAGAAACTAGCACTCTGTACTGGCTAACTACCTATTATTCCGTAGATAGACCATTCTATGGAAATCAGTTTAACTCTCATTTTCTCCGGTTATCAAGGTCAGCTCATTTCTGTTCTGATAAACACCTACTGGAATTGCAACCCATGGTTCCATTGTAACTGAGCCACCGTGTAACTAAACCCCCGTAACTGGGCCCTCTTGCAAATGAACTACCGTGCAACTGAACCCCCTTGCAGCTGGACCCCTGTATAACTGAACCACTGTGCAACTGAACCCCTCTGCATCTGAACCCTCGTGCAACTTAACTCCCGTGCAACTCAACCCCGTTTAACTGAAACCCTATTTAACTGAACCTCCGTGCACCTGAACCCCGTGTAACTGAACCACCATGAAACTGAACCCTCGTTCAACTGAATCACCAGTTTTCCTGCATTGTTTAAGTACGAGGTAATATCATTGGATAAAACACAAGTTAGAATCTTTACATGTTCACCTTTGTTCGAACTGTTCGTTTTTTAAAGTCTTGATATAAAAAACCTGTCAAGATGTTTCGGAAAAAAACCTCTGTTTTCTTCTCAAAAAAGTAAAGAAAATTGGACGTCACAAGACATTAAAACCAGATTTGTTTCTCTTTTTTTATCTCTGTTTATATTTTGTGTCTCCACCCTATCACTGTCGGAAAATAAAACCCCTCGCCCTCAGAAATTACACCTCTTGGAAAATACCCACCACCATCCCTCCCTCGGCTGGCTGGTTTCCAGTCACTTGTGACTTAAAGGACTAGAACTCTTAATTTCTGATCGAATAAGCATCCTTTGAGGTTTCTGCGGCCACGAGGCAGGAATGGAGATGAGGAAGGGACAGTCCCCCCCTATATGGAATGAATTCTGCCCATTTTTGGGTTTAATGTTACTCTTTATCCTCATAATAACAGCGTAGATCAGAAATATTCCCAGAAATAAAACAAGTACTAAATATCAATTTCGTATTTTTGATGTTTTTTTAAGTTGTTTTGTGTCACCTCTCCCCCAACAAAATAAACAACCCTCCTAATCAAAAGTCCTGGATACGGCCCTGGGAATTTTATATCAATTTCTGTCTCCGCCCTCCCTTTGTCTCTTTCTTAGCACTAATTCTGTATTTAATTTAAAGCTCAACGGAAGTTGGGATGTTTTTGTATTAAAATGCACTTTGAGGCATCGCTCCCAAACACACACAAACAGACACACAAGCACACAATCAGTTACACATTTTTTTTGTCACCTCTTCCCCATCAAAATAAATCGACCCTTCCAATCAAAAGTCCTGGATACGGCCCTGGGAATTTTATATCAATTTCTATCTCCGCCCTCCCTTTGTCTCTTTCTTGGAACTAATTCTGTATTTATCTTAAGCGTCAACCGAAGTTGGGATGTTTTGGCATTAAAATGCACTTTGAGGCATCGTCCACACACACACACACAGTAGACTCAGGTAGCACACTCAGATTGCGCATTCAGGCAGTAGAGTCTGTAGTGTAGGCAACCTATAGTGTCCAAATAAGTATAATGTCCAAATAAGGTGTATAATCTGTGGTGTAGGCTAGCTTTAATGCCCAAATAAGAATGTCCCCTCATATCTGTGTTACTAACACTACTCACGTATATTAAAAGTTTAGTACAAAAAATTAAATCTTACCGAGTCGAAATCCATTCAAAATTACGAGCCAAGGAATCTCGCGATAACCGAGATCATTAGGATAGAGCTTGGTTAAATTATTAGATTGGGCATCCTTTCATGGTCGTGGGGGTTGAGGGAAGTGGAGGGGGGATTTGTGCTGCAGCACTACTGGTGAATTTGGCCGGAAAATACAGAGTGTATACGCCATTCACCTTCGGCCCCCCAGAAACTTGTTTACGCTATACTACTATCGTCTGCTGCTGTTCATTCCTGTTAATTCTAGTAAAAGCCAAGCACCGGCACTTAACTTTATTACTGTTTAATCTGTCTTAATTACTGTTTAATTACTGTAATTGTTTATAATACATTGCATAATGTTTTTTAAATTCACCAAGTAGTGTGTTTGTTAAATAGTTATTTTCCTTCACTACCCCTTGAATAGCACCCCCACTAATAAGTACCGTAGCTACGCACTTGCCCTCCTCTTTTCTGTTTCTGGAAACTAATTCGGTATTTACCTGACGGCTCAATTAGAGTTGAAATGTTTTGGTATTTAAAGGTACAATTTAGGCATCTTTCTCCATCCCTAACTAGCCAAAACAATTTTAAAGTCTATACAAATTTACCTGTCTTAGGTAAAATTCCTGTTGTTTTACAATTCCAAGAAACGTGTATAAGGGCTTCAAACCTCTACAGTGGGGTTCTATGATTTTTATGTAGTTAGGGAGTGAAGGCGATGCCTCAAACTGCATTTTAATGCCAAAACATCCCAACTTCCGTTGAGCCTCAGATAAACACAGAATTAGTTCTAAGAAAGAGACAAGGGGAGGGCGGAGATAAAAAATCTATATAATATCCCCAGGGTCGTGTCCAGGACTTTTTTTGGGAGAGTTGTTTATTTTGGTTGGGGAGAGTTGACAAAAAAAACTTTAAAACATCAAAAATGTTAAATTGATATTTAATCCCTTTTGATATCTGGGAATGTTTCTGACCTACGCTGCTATTATGAGAATAAAGAGTAACATTAAACCCGAAAATGAACAGAATTCATTCCGTATAGGAGGGGGACTGTCCATTCTTCATCCCCATTCCTATCTCGAGGTCGTAGAAAATTCAAAGGATGCTCATTCGATCAGAAATTGAGAGTTCTAGTTTTTTTTATAAGTCAGAAGTGACTGGAAACCAGCTAGCCGAGGGAGAGATGCTGGTGGGTATTTTCCACTAGGTGTATTTTTCGGAGGGGGGAGGGATAAATTCCGACAGTGATAGGATGGATACATAAAACATAAACAGACATAAAAAAGAGAAATAAATGTGGCTTTAATGTCTTGTGACGTCCGATTTTCTTTACTTTTGTGAGAAGAAAACAGAGGTTTTTTATGAATCATCTTAACAGGCTTTTATATCATGACTTTAAAAAAACAAGTCCAACAAGGTTGAACATGTAAAGATTATAACTTTTGTTTTACCCAGTGATATTGCCTCACATTTGTAGAACACTGAAAAACTGAGTACGGTGCTTCAGTTAAACGAGGGGTTCGGTTAAATGGGCTGAATTGCATGGGGGCTGAGCTGTACGGTGGTTCATTTAAAGGGCCCCAGTTGCACGTTGGTTCAGTTACACGGACACCTAAACCCATATCGCGTAAACAGAGGGTTCTAGGGAACCAGGTCTTTTCAAATCGTGTTGACTGTCAACTTAGCTTTTGACTTTGCTTATTCTTGGTTGAAAACCCCCGACTTTTCTTTGGCACATAGGTCCTTGAAGCCGTTAATTGTTACGTCCTTCTTCCTAAAATTGCTCACAACTACAATTTTTACCAGTTGCGTCCTCATAATAACCAACAAAAAATAACATTTGAATTTTCCTTCTAATGAACCAAATTTTGTATTACAGAGTGTTTTGGAAAATAATTAATTATAATTAGTGTGAACTGTCTTCTAGGACGCATCGGTAGTTTAGGTTGACATGACACGCCTTTATTCCATAACAATTTGCGGTATTTGAAAATGCACCTAGTAATAATCAATAATATCTAATTAGCAGTAAAATTCACAAAGGCGACGGAAGTTGTGTAATTTGCTTCTTTGGACCTATTCGGGTTATGGATTTGTAGTTTTTGATTTACTCACGTCTGACCCAAATTAAAACATTGACATGGAATATATTACTGATATTTTTTGTATAAAACTTAAAAATATAATGACTGTCGATCAAATAATCGAGCATTACGTTCTATCCAAGGTTGCCAACCTTAGTGATTTTTCATATTGCTAAAAAAAATCCCTAAATCAGCGCTTAAGTCTCTAGATTATTGAAAAAAATGGTACGTGTATGAAAAACCTCTACCGCTCAAGTTGTTTATTCATTGACGCATTATAGAGCCTTTTTTTTTCGTTAGTTTCTTTTAGCTTAACTTGAGAATAGAACAAAGAGAAGTGAGAGGATAGATGGAAAATCTGTAATTTGGGTTATATATTTGCACATAAAGGGGGGGGGGTAAAGTATTTGGACACTGTGAAGTTAAGAAACATTTCTTACTACATAATATGCAGAATAGCTATGCCTAACACAGTAGGCTTGCACACCTGCTATGTCGTACCACCACCACCCCTAATGTGCAAATGTATTTCCCAAATTTGTTTCTGAAGTATTGTATTTTTCTCTTACTCTGGTATCAAACACTTCGTGTCACGAACTGCAGTAAGGAGCGACCCGGCTCAATAGTAACCGAAACTCTATACCAATAGTTACATCAAAAGAATCATATTTTAATGGTGATTTTAAATATATAAGTTTCATCAAGTTTAGTCTTGCTTATCAAAAGTTACGAGCCTGAGAAAATTCGCCTTATTTTAGAAAATAGAGGAAAACACCCCTTAAAGTCAGAATCTTAACAAAAATCACACCATCAGACTCAGCGTATCAGAGAGACCTACTGTAGAAGTTTCCCTCTCCTATCTACAAAAATGTGGAATTTTGCATTTTTTGCCAGAAGACAGATCACGGATGCGTGTTTATTAGTTATTTGGCTGCAAGTTACAAACATGGACCATTGTTTGCATGTAGTAATGGTTATTATGATGTGTACAGGCGTTTTCAGAGGAACGTTTTCGCGTTGGGGTAGGGTTGAGTCGGAGGTCGGAGGTTACTTGGGAGGATTTTTCCATGGAGGAATTTATCGTAAGGGAAGAGAATTTCCATGAAGGGGGCGCAGGATTTTCTAGCATTATTTAAAAAAACAATGAGAAAATAAATAAATAAAAGTTTTCAACTGGAAGTAATGAGCAGTATTAAAACTTAAAACAAACATAAAATATTACGTATATAAGGGGGTTCACCTCTCCACAATACCGTGCTCTTTAGGCTAAAGTGTTTTCAACTATTTATTGGAAATAATTTGTGATTCAGGGGTCTTTCTTTGTGATTCAGGGGTCATTCTTAAGGAATTGGGACAAAGTTCAAGCTTTAGTGTAAAAAACGAGATATTGACGAAGGGGCGAATCCCCTCATATACGTAATAAAAATACACAAATATAGAAGTTCGTTACATAAGTTAATTCGTAAGGTACGTATGTTTATTACTAACGAAAACGTTCATAAAAAAATCTAGCTGTATTTTAAGTAACCAAAAATTGGAGGGCAACTAGGCCTCCCTCCCCATCCCCTTTTTTTAATCAAAAGCATCCGATCAAATCTATGAGAAACCCATTTAGCAAAAAAAAAAATATTTGCGAATTTCGTTTTATTTATTCATGTGCGGTGAGCCCAAATCAAAACATGCATTAATTAAAAAACATTCAGAAATTAAATATAAAAAGACAAGTTTTGTTTACTGCAAGCAAGGAGCGACATTAAAACTTAAAACGAACAGAAATTATTCCGCATATGAAAGGGTTTGTATCCTCCTCAACGTCTCGCTCTTTACACTAAAGTTTGACTCTTTGTCACAACTCTACTTTTTAAAACAATAGAAAAACTTTAGCGTAAAGAGCGAGACGTTGAGGAGGGTACTCACCCTTTCATATACGGAATAATTTCAGTTCGTTTTAAGTTTTAATGTCGCTCCTTACTTGCAGTTAACAAAACTTGTTTTTTTATATAATTAATATTTCATTAGGATTGAGCGTCAGGAAAACATATTAGAAGAATACTATGTAGGGGATATATCATATAAGTACCAAGAAAATCGTCAAATCAACCAAAAAATCGCTAAAATGCATTTCATAAACCGTTGATGGAAAATTTTTTTGAAAAGACATTGGTCTGCCCTTTTTATAGCCTGACTCGTGGAACCGGAGTTTGTTTCCAAGAAAATAGATATCTGCGATTGATTCTAAGGAGAGCCATCTTTAGGCACATTGGGGCATTGATAATTTAACGCAAATTTGAGTGCGACTGCTCTGTTATTTAGATAACAAATACTTAAAATCTGATATAGTGTCGTCTTGTTGAGCATATCATCACCTGTTTCGAAAATTGCAGTTCATAAATTCAAAGGACTGTAATTAGTCTAAAGAATTTTTCTACTGGGTAACACGCTAAAGAAGTGTATATTTGTAGGCGCAAATTTTCTATTTTATTTTTGGAAGGGGTCGCTTAGATCAATTGGGAGGAGGTATTAAGAGCGCCATATATCCCCCTCCCTTTATGCAGATTTAGTTGCTTACATTTTTTATTTGTTTTCTTTGGGAATGCCATTTGCCAAGCCATAAGAACGTCGAGAAACTTAAGCAAATTATTTATAGCAAATAAGGATTTCCATCTTCATCATCTGGGATCTAACTGCTGCTGGCAGAGTTCTACATCTACTACTAACAACTCAGTGCAGCACCAAGCCACCTGATGTCAGCACAGCTGCGTTTGCTCCTCTCTCATCCTATTTTTTCAAATCCCTCCTCTTTAAACCCTCCCAAAAAGCTCCCATTTGCCTTAAATCTTTCCTTACAACATCCTTCGGGGACGACCTGCTTTTCGTTTTACCTAGAGAGTTGGGTGGCAAAGACGATCTTCGTCACTCTGTGATCCTTCATCCGCAGAAGGTGTCCTAGCCATCTCAATCTTTATCTTATTATAGCCCTAAAAAGCGGGAAACAACCACATTTATCAAACAACTTGCTGTTTGAGATACGGTCTGTCAGTCTGGTACCCAAAACAGTCTGCATGCAATTTCTAAGGAAAATATCCAGCAAATACTCTCTTGCCTCTTCGGAACACCCAGAACCGTACACCTGATACCCAGAACCGTACATGCTCCAGAACCGTACCTGACCCTCTAGCATCAATGTAGCTTCCAATATTTTAGTATTGGGGTGCAGACTTTGGTGCAGACCAAAGTTTTTTCAACTGTGAAAAGACAGCCTGGGCCTTTACTCTTCTGCTTTTAACATCTTCACTGCACTCACCGTCTTTGCTAATAATACCACCTTGTTAAGTGAAGCTATTCACTTGATCGGTCTTCTCGTTACCCAGCATCACCTCTTCACCTTCACTTATTTCTAGTCTTAGAAAATTAGTCTTCTGGACATTTATTTTCAAACCTGTTCTTGTAGCCTGAACTCTCAAAACCTCCAAAACTTACTTCATTCTGCTAATTTTTTCATCAAAGATACTTAAATCATCAGCATAATCGAAGTCTAGGAGAGTTATACTTCTCCATTTTATTCCGCGTTCTCCCATTGCCTTTGATGTGATTTTTAGGACGAAGTCCACAAAAACGATCAATATAAATGGGAACGCAACCCTTCTTCCCTCCTGACTACGAAACCAGCTACTAGCTTCATTTCCTAGCTTAACTGCAGCAATGGTATTCTCATACATAGCACTAATTACTTCAATGTTTTATCTGGTCTCCCCACAAGGATAGGACCATCGCTATAGCTGTTTTATTAGCTGAATCAGACGCTTACGCATAATCTATAAAACTGAGGACTAAAGGTATTTGGACTCAGATACTTCTCAGTTGTTTGTCAAAGAGTGAGAATTTGGTCGATACATCCTTTATCTTCAGCATCTCTAAGTCTAAGAGCTATCATCACAGTAAGCAACTTCCTTCCTAAAGAAATCAAGCTAATGCCCTTATAATTACCAAACTCATAGTGCTTCCTCTCTTTTAGAAAGAATAGGCTCCCTGGAGCCAATATGGAAAGTTCAAAATTGAATTTACTAGCTGCAAAACAATAACCAAAAAAGCCTTTTTCAAGGATTATTAGCTGTGTTTTCACTAGATTTAATCTAGTTTCTTCATGAAAGCTCAATGTAAATGTATCTGTTACGCCTCGTTAGAAAAGTCAGCAAGTGATAAATTTTGATTGATGAAAATTTAGCTTGATGAGGCGTTCAACTACTGAGGTTAATGAGCTGTTTATTTCTTTTTTTGGGCTTTCACTTTTTCTTGACTAATATTTAATTCAGTTTGATTAATTTTTGATCCGTCAACAAAACCAAAGAGGGTTTGTAGCCCTAGTGACAGAGTAAGACAAAAAAAAATTAAAAGAGAAAATAAACAATCAACGAAAAGAGAGACAAACACAAACATAACTACATACTATACGAAGAGGGAAGACCACTGGTGGTTCAGTTTTCTAGGAAAGGATTTAAAATCTTCCACAAAGGATTAAAACATATCAATAATGTTTGTAGGCAGAATCAATTTAAATTTTTGTACCAGAGAAGAATTACTGATCCAAGGAGGCAGATGCAGCAGATACTTGACGATTTAAAATAGATTTGGTTAGTGAAGCAGAAAAAATTCAAATGGGGGGCAAAGCAAGAAGATGGGGCACAGTTAGACTGTTTATTGACATGTCTGGTAATAATAACGATGTGTCTGTTGCTTTGTTTTAAAATTCGTTTTAAAAATGACAGCTAATGATATCATTTACAAAGATTACATAGGTTACAAAGCTTACATTCTAAAAGATATATTCAGTAATGAATTAAGAAAAAGTAAGAAAAACATGTTAAAAAGAAAAGCCTAAAATCTGTTCATTCAGAGCTTAATAAGCTTTATTCGCCTTTAAAAACGAATAGACGAATTAAAAATAATATATAAAAAAAGAAGAAAAATGTAAATTTCGATTTGGCGTTTTGTTCCTTTGTTCTTGTGAGGTGGTTTTGCTTCTATATAATATTATGTGGTCCGTATGACATATTTAAATGCTTTCAGCCAGCAGTTGTTGAAGCAAAACTTTTTTGTTACCACGTGACCCGGAATCATCCATATCTACTACTTCAGCCTCTGAAGGTTGAAGAGACATCTAGAAATCCAAGCATTGTCATTATTCACGACCTTCTTAACGATGGACAGCTCACTAAGTTCAAAGAGTTAGCAGAACCAAAACTTCATTCATCGAGGCACAAGTCGTCGAATGGCCAGGGATTTGTTAAGTCCATGATAAGAACTAGCAAAAAGTAAGTAAATACTTTTGTGTGATAGTTGTGTTCCAATTTTACTTTACTAGCCTGAATTATTACGCCCGATGAAAAACCATGCTCATTGGGCAACAATATTCGGTCGGCTTCTATGTCTGATCACTGAAAATTCTGTTTCTCAGGCACATAAAATTATATTTAATAAGAAATTCAACCTGGTTTAATAAACATTGTTTGATCCAGCGTAAAATAAATCTAATTTAATAAATAAAACCTGAATTTGATAATAAATTTAGAAATTAATAGTAAACTGGCCCTCCCATCTTTATCTGCTATGCAATCCAACCATATCCAGGGAAAACAAAGTTGGAACTGTCTTTGTAAATTTAGTAAGAAGCTTTTGTTTATTTTTAGCACAATTTTGCCGACTGGAGAAACATTCTTTTTTTGTTTTTTTTTTCTTTTTTTACTCTATCTTCTTATCAATTCTTCTACGATTGAAAAGAGCACTGGAGATAAGCGAGGAGTATCCAAGTTTCTTTTTTCCTTGGGTTGATTCTATCCAAAGGGACGAGGAGACCCTCAGTTCGCACAAAACAGTGTACATACCTCTTTAACTAAATATATTCGAATAGTTAAGGTTAGGATTTCCCAAAGGACTCATTAGAACCCCGGGATGCCGTAAAAACTCCCTTGAGAATTTAGGGGATGAAACTGTGACGAAAAATAAGAAAATATTTTATATATTGTGCAGTGCTTCCTCGATACATACAATTGATATTTAGGGTCTGCATAGATGAAAAAATTGAAAAACAATATCTTGTGCGATCCGTTCTCATGAGCTCAAATCCCGCCGTCACTTATTAACGCCAATGATTTGAATTACTGTATGAATTTTACGGTAGCTGGCCCAAGCCAGTGTCCTCGTTAATAATAATTGCAGTAGAATTTAACGGGCGATCAAACGCCTGCCTCTTCCCCTCGTAAGATCAACAAAACATCCCATCGATCCCTACTGCCCCCTAATTTCAAACCACATCGAAAGAGACACGCAAGAGCAGTGGCAGAAGCTGTACCTCGTATAAAGCCAATCAATGTGTCTTGAAACAGATATTTGAAAAGAGCTGTGTTCCCTGAAGTAAATATACTAAAATGAAAATCATCAGTTTCAGTAAAGTCACTTGTGCCTTGACTTGCCTTCTCATTTAGCAGAGTAAAAAGAAGAGGGCTGAACAGACTAACTCACTTAGTCCATGATCATGAAATGAAGAAAAAGAATGATTCAAATGAATTTTATTAACAGTATAGAACTGTACTGAAAAATGTAGTCAAAGAAAATTGAACAAAATGTGGTTTAAATAAACATCCTAAATGGAAAAAGAAGTCATTAATGTCAAAGAAGTCAAAAGAAGTCAAACAGTCTAAAGAAGTCATTAATGAGCTCAAATCCCGCCGTCACTTATTAATGCCAATGATTTGAATCACCATATGAATTTCACGGTAGCTAGCCCAAGCTAGTGTTCTTGTTAACAATAATTGCAGTAGAATTTAACGGGCGATCAAACGCCTGCCTCTTCTCCTCGTAGGATCAACAACACATACCATCGATCCCTACTGCCCCCTAATTTCAACCACATCGAGAAAGACACGCAAGAGCAGTGGCAGAAGCTGTACCTCACATACAGCTAATCAACGTGTCTCGAAACAGATATTTGAAAAGCTTTGTTCCCTCATTTGTCAAGTTTTCTAATGTTACTGCTAGTAAGCAAGAATAGGTACAGCTTTAGTTCGTTAGTTATATTATTTTTTGACCAGTCAGCTATTGTGTACTGATTTTAAGTGGACGGTTGGATTTATTTTAAATTATCTCATAAGTATTGAGTATGGATTGTACATGTATTTGTATTTTGACGACCAAAACGAATATTTGGCTTATCCGCTGCTTTAGTTCGTTAGTTATATTTTATTATATTTTGACTAGTCAGTTATTTTGTACTGATTTTAAGTGATGAGCTAGAATTATTTTAAATTATTTCATAAGTGTTGACTATATATTGTATATATATTTATGATTTGACGGCTAAACGAATATTTGGCTTTTCCGCTGCCCGTTTTAGAAATAAATTAAATTGAATTGAATTGAACACATTTATCGCCGAAATTTAGATTCTACGGAAAGTAAATATGATTTTACTTTGCAAAAAGATCCTGTTTTTTAATTGTCACTTCTTCTATACTCATTAACCAGCGTCTGCTTCTTTGCTTTATGAAGTCAACAATTCATTTGAAACAAATCGGATTATATTCCAAGTAAATTTAATGCTTTTTCGGAAAAAGGTGTTTTTCAAAATCGTCACCTCATCTCCTCAGCGTGTATAAACCACCAGCTGTCTTTTTTTAGATCAATACTACATTTAGAGTGATAAATTCGATCATATTTGAAGCGAATACCACGGTTTTTGCAAAAAGTAAATTCGTCCTCCACTAAATTTTGAGCCCTCATAGTTCGCAACTGACATCTTTTGAACATTAAAATCGTCATTACTTGTGCCCTTGAATTGAAGAATGTGACACAGTATGCTTTCCAAAAACTTTAGAAAATCACAACCATCATCGATCTCTGGGTTCAACAAGAGCCAAAAGCTCATATGGCACTTTTGACGAGATCGTAAGAGCCAACATTTTGCAATGTTATCGCGGTGATGTTTTTTTTTTTGGGGGGGGGGGCTACCATGATAAGCACCACTGCCTCTGAAGCTGAATAGCTTTGTCTATGATTTTTGATCGCTTTAAATCCATCGCTTGATTTAGCTCCTCCTACGCTTGCTGGCCCATACTATAGCAAATTCCAGATTTAATCACCATGAAACGTGACCCAATCTGATATTTTTGCTAAAAGTGTTAGTCAAGGCCAGACATTTAAAAAAAAGGTTTTTAACTTAGACTAAAATTTAATACTTAAAAATGGCGGAGCAAGAAAAAAAACTTATAAAAATTTTCTCTGTCAGGAATTGAGCCTACAACCTTCGGAGTAGAATACCAACACCACATCCACTGCGTTATACGGGCTTGCAAGAAGACATTTTTTAAAAGAATGTTTTCAATTTTTCCGAAAACCGTCCCTCCACTCCTCCCAGATGGTCGAATCGGGAAAGCGACTATTTCCAATTTAATCTTGTCTGGTTCTTGATACGCCTGGCAACTTTCATCGTCCTAGCTTATCTAAAAGTTCCTGAACTAGCAAAACCGGGACCGACAGACCGACGGACAGAAATTGTGATCACTGTATGGCGCCCGGCCGACGGGCAAGTGCCATAAAAACCATAAAATCTTCAAAAATTGGATGCCTGTATAGTTGGCAACAGACATCTTTTGGGCATGATTACTATCAGTACTTGCAAAAAATCTTTTTCACGACATCTATTTTATATTGCAGTCAGTGTTTCCACTTCTGTTCAAGTAATCTGTGAAATCTCTTCAATTTTCAGTAAAAAATTGATAGCTGGCTCTTAGGGTGGGTATAATTTTCGGTACGATTATTTATATTTCACGTTTCATGTCAAACTATTTTTCACAAAAAAAAAAGATTGACCACAAAGACTTGACAATATACTGGAATTAATTTATTCTAGACTTTTGGTAGTTTCAATATCTCTTTTTTTTTTATCGGGAGACGGATTGGGAATCCGGTAGATCTTCCGGAAAAATGGTAGAAGTAGAAAGACTGATATCAGAGCCTGTTAGTGACGAAAGCAACGATCCATCCTGACTGAGTGGTTCGCGCGCAAGACCTGAAATGCTTTGTCCGTGTGAACAGTAGTTATGCTGGTTATTTGGTTTGGAATGGGGGTCAGTGGTGGGATTGTACGTTCAGCCAGAGTCGACCCAGCTCAAAATGGATGCCTGGAGAAATTTGGGGAAGGTGAACAGGAAGGGTGTGCAAAAGCACAAGATGGCTGGCCCCCAAACTCCCATTGCACCTCCTGGCTAAAGGGCCATGAAACGGTGATCAAGATCGCCAGTAGGGACTGTAATATTCAATACCGTATTTTTAATTTTGCCTATTACTTTCCAATACAAAATTAAAGAACTTTTAGTTCAAGAACCATCTCCTCTGTAAAATTTCGACAAAATTAGATACCCGTATTCCACGACCTTTGCACAGGTTCTCAAGTGCTTTTTGAAATTCACGTTAATCTTTAAGATGAATTCTAATTCGTTGTGGTCTGAAATTTGATAATACTATTTGGCTGCTGATAATTCAATTTTTTGATCAGGATTCTTCAGAAAGCCACTACATTCCTTACAATAAGATTTAGTGTAATAAAAGTCCAGTGTTAATTGAATATTTCGGGCGTTTTAGCTCGATTTGACATCAATTGAATTTTTTTTTCAAAATTACAACCAAGTCCAAATCTGTGGAAATGTCTCTTATGAGAAATACTTATATCACACCATCTGTTTTACTTTACAGCGCTTGGCTCGAAGAAAGTGACGACCCGATGCTTTCGAAAATTTCTAAAAGAATCACTACTGCCACTGGTCTTTTAGTTCAAGAAAAGACTTCAGCCGAGGACTATCAAGTTGCAAACTACGGCATTGGTGGATTATATGTTACCCATACGGACCATCTGATGCACAATCCAGATCCAAACTCTTACGGCCCTTGGGAGCGGCTTATTGGTGATCGTCTTGCTACCCTTATGGTCTATGTAAGTATTATGAATCCTAACAGAGCAGTAACTTAATAATTGTGAATTTTTACAATGTATCATATGACTATTTTATCTAGCCTAGTTTAAACTTCCAACGTTAGATTAGATTGAAATCATGACTTGAGATAAAAGGCCTGTTTCTTTCCAAGTTTAACTGGCCTGCATGCATATCGCGTTAAATTTATATATTAAAAATATTTTAGCACAACTATTGAAATATTGACGTACAGATGTGCCTAAATGTGCCTGAAAAGCAGTGTCAGCCCAAAAGAAGCCGTTGACAGCTTCTAAAGACAAGTTTATACAGCACTGAGAATAAAACATATTTTTACAGTTCTAGGCTTTTACCCCCCGCTCCTCATAAAAATACCCCCCCCCCGGAAAATATCTCCCAGAAAATATATCCTCGTTGAAAGAAAATTACTCCCAAAAATTTACATTCCACTGAAAGTAGAAATTGATGTGTGATCCCGAGGGCCGTAACCAGGATTTTTGCTTGGGGGAAGGTTTCTGGAGGGGAGGGGTACAAAAGAAACTTTAAAGACTTTTAAAGACTATAAAAATTTTGAAATTAATGTCTACTCCCTTATCATTTCTGTGAATATTTCTGATCTATGTTGTTATTATGAAAGTAAAGAGTAACATTAAACCCCAAAATGAGCAGAATTTATTCCATGTAAGACGGGGACTGCCCCTTCCTTATTGAGACCTCCACCTCATGGTCGCAAAAACTTCGTAGGGTGCTCGTCAGATGAGTGATTATTTTCCAGGGGGGTATTTTCCGAAGGAGAATTTTCCGCAAGGGGTATTTTCCGCGGGAGGTGTATTTTCTGGGGGGGGGGGATTTACCGCTGATACAACATTACGCATTATTACAACATTGATAAATCAAAAATTATTTCAAATTCCTTGCTACAAATACATAAACACACACACACACACATATATATATATATATATATATATATATATATATATATATATATATATATATATATATATATATATATATATATATATATATATATATATATATATATATATATATATATATTGACAAAAGCCCCCTTAAATTTTCTTAAGTTTTTTTTCGAAGTTTTTAACGAGTAAGATTCGAAATTAGATTGTTGTCAGGTCTCAAAAACAGGCCTACAGACTTTTTCTTTTTTAACAGGCTCTGATTAAGGCATTGAGAATTTTTTACTTCAGAAAACATAATATAAAAAGTTTAGATAGTTGAAGTTGTGAGTGAACAGTAGCGCGAATTTTAAGATGACGGATTGCAGGAGGAAGCCACAGTAGGTTCAATATGGAAAATCTCTCTGGTGGCACACTTGATCTCGGCTTGGCAACACAAGTACCGTCCTTGTACTAGCTGCTGCGTTGTCGACATAAGGACCTTTCTAATCGGGAATCGTCGTTAATCTGTAGACTAGACTATTCTGTGACGAATGGGAAGGCATAATATATACTGGCTCATTTACAGCTCTTCAACTACCTTCATTATTCAGTTTTCTTTTCCTCCTAATCTTTTAGGAGTACTGAAAGAGTAAAACTGAAAGAGTTTTACTTCTAAAACTTTCTAGTACTGAAAGAGTAAAAAAAGCAACCAAAGCTCCTGTAAAATGTTTGTTTTATTTTTCTGTGAGTACTTTTGGCGTTTGACGTCGCCTATAGCTCTCTTAAATAAAAACTATATGTTGAAAATTTCAATTCAGATATTGATCTATGGAAGATGGGTTAGTCTCCTAACCTATTCTTTATTCTTTTAAGCACGTTATGAAATATTTTGGGGCCAAATTTCCCAACTGTATCCACATTTTCCTAAACGAAGCTAAATCAGCTTGCAAGCTTCCCCTATAGCCGGCTTTATCAAGATACCAAAAATTAGTTAGAGTATCCGATATATCCTTTGTTTTTTCTTCGTCAAGGGGAAAACAGTGCTGAGGAAATAGGTATTGCAGTGACTCCAGCAACTTTCTGTGACGAAGGAATCGCTGATGCAGCTGCTGCAGAAAGTAGTTCAGTGAATGGGATAAACACAGAAAGTCGGCAATACGTTTCAGGATCCTCTGACGCTGTTGCGTAACTATTCCTATACGTTTCTTTTGGAGCTCATTTGGTCATTCCAATGCTGATTTCACAATCTTGACACAATTCAGCCCCTTCAGTAAAAAGTGAATGAAACATAGCTTCACTCCTCTCTCGCATGTCTCTTACTTTGCTCTTGAGATTTTCCGCATTTTGAGAAAGTATGCGAAATCTATAGTTTCTGATTGGAAAGAGACGACAAATTGTGTGACGGACTAAAAACTTTACTAAAAGTAACCGTAGCTGCAACAAAAACTGCATCTCTCAATACTAGATAGCAAAGAATAAACTTTGCTTGATGTTTCAGAATATATTGTTAAGAAACGCAAATCAGCGATAGCTGCCAAGTTTTTGCTATTAAACCTGTCTACTACTACTGAGTCAGGATGTTTTTGAATTTCCCTCATAGCCTTACAGATAACAATGATCATCTTTTTAAACAAAATTATTGCTTTTAAGTGCTCCACCTATCTGGTCTCACAAAATTTGTTCAATCTTATTCTTTTTGTCCCTGTGATAAAATTACTTGCGTAAACAGTTTGTTTAGAAATTGCAGAGCGTTTAGGTGAAAAGCTAAGGAAATTAATGACTTCTTTCAAAGTTCCTAGACAATTTCTTTTAATAGGCATGTTGTACAAACGGCACGGGGATAAGTTTAGGGAGTGACTTGTACAGTGAACATAGACTGCACGGGGAAAATTCTCACGGAGTATAGCAATCCAACCTTGAAATTGGACACTCATAGATGAAACTCCGTCATAACCTTGCCCCCTTGAGTATTTTAATTGCTTTTCGTTCCAACTAGGGTTTGTATCAACAAACGAAGGTCTGCTACAGACAAACCGCTTCTTTTTGAAAAAAGTAAAAAAAAAAAATTATTTCCGTTTTGAAATGATGGACGACTAATGAAAAAACAGTGGCTTAGACTTCTATATAAACACTGAAAAGCACAAGCGTGTTCTAAATGAAGTTCAACGATCTTAGGATCCCGTGGTTATTCCAGAACGTGGCGTACTTGGCAGCAATCTGGCATTGTTCCCAACTTAATTTTCACAAAACAGAAATTCTCGTGTGGAGATTGTTACACATTACCTACTTGTTGCGCATAAATCACTCTACGTCAATGGGATTAAAACCCTAATGAATTTAGCTAGCTTTTAAGACAGTTTTGTTTTAAAGTTTAATTTTATAAAATGTATATAAAATAAAAAAAAAATTTACATAATAAAATTTACAGCGTACATTATCCTTCTGATCTATAAGATTGCTCAAATCTTTAAAAACGTTGACCCTTCAGGACAAATTTCTCAAGTTTCTAGGGGGGCTGTATCCCCATTATCCCCCTCCCCTCTGGGTTCGCCACTGATATAGGGACACAAAATGTCTTCAGTGAGTCTTTGAGGTGATTTTCTTGTATTTTACGTTTCCAACATCGCACACAAAATCGAATTGATAATCAGTTTTAATTTTCAGGCAATCATACTGGAATACTAAGCAGTATATAAATTTGTGGATGAAAGCTTATTTTCGTCATTTCTTTATTTCTGGCTTTTTTTGCATAGTGCAAAATAAAACTAAATATATTTTTTTAATTACAGTTGACTGACGTTGAAGCTGGTGGTGCAACCGTATTTCCACGTGCTGGCGTCACTCTGTGGCCAGAAAAAGGTGCTGCTGCTTTTTGGTATAATCTTTATAGAAGTGGAGAGGGCGATGACAATACCCGTCATGGAGCATGCCCTGTACTTCACGGATCTAAGTGGGGTATGTATACTAATTTCTGAAATTTATTCTATGTAACAGAAATGTCAATAGAAATGTCATGAAAATATGTAATTTTTAGATAAAGAGCTTGCCAGCCGAAAAGCATAATAAACAGTTGTGTTAGCTGTTATTCTAAAACTAAATTAAAAAATTAAAATAGATTCTAAAAATAGAGACTAGTATCTGGATAAAAACTATGACCCAAGATTGCGAGTTTAATTTAAAAAAAAATTGTTATGATAAATGAATTTTAAATATAAATATACTAAAACGTATTTTATATGTATATACTGAAATTAACACATATTTTATTATATTTAATAGAGACTAGTGTTTGAATCAAAACTATGATCCAAGACTGCGAGTCTCATCAAAACAAACCGGTAGTCTTATTTCTTTCCCTTAGTTCAATTATTCCCCCATCTGGATATTCTTGTTTTATTTTTACATAATTTATATGTAGTCATTTGATTTTATAAAGAGGGAGAAAGGCAGAATCTACTCTCTTCAAAATAAGTTCATTCCATTACAGATTGTTTTAAAATTACATATAAAAGATAGGATTTGCCCTAAATTAAAAAATTATTCCATGAAAAAATTCCGCCCATCTCAAAAAAAAAATCTGAATATCGATTATATTCCGACTACCAACCAAGATTGCTCTTCTATCTACGGTTGGAACTGCCCACACGTTATATATACTTTTCCACTTTCCCTGTATATAAAAATAAAGGGTTTTCTCGTAAGGGGGATCGTTTTCGGTGATACTTTTTATTAATTTATGTAACTAGACCTTTATGGCAGGGGGTAAAGATTAAAGCTTTCAATAGATTATGGGTCGGTGTATGCATTTTTAGTGGCATCAGACGGCTTGATGCTGCAGTGGCTTGTTAGTAGTAGCACTCGTAAATTTTGTCTCAAAAGACGAAACTTTTCCGGGAATAAAAAAAAACTGAAATTTTGTTCCAGTTTTTAAGAATCATTAATAATCCACTGCTTGTATAAAGAAAGCTTTTTTTGGCCTTTTTTAGTTTATTTTCTTTCTCATTTTCATTGCAAATACAGACATTTGTAAAAAAAAAGAGAAAAACAGAAATGGAACATTTTACATTGACTTGCTCTCATCTTCTATATTTTGAACTAGACCAGTTAAATATTACTGGTTTCACTTTTTTAGGAGAACTGTCAATTGGCTGCAGAAAAGGGCCTCTCAAATTTGAGAGCCCTGCTCATTCCGTGACTAAACACACTTTGACTTTCGAGAGATTAATAAAATCACGAAGAATTTTGCACTATTGAATTATTTACTTTAGCTTAAAATAAAATTGATGCTTTTATAATAGGGAATCGGCCAAAAATTGGATAAAGGAGCCTCGATTTTTAAAATTTTGCATCGTACACAAAGGAATTTAATATGTTTCAGAAATAGTAAAAACTTGCAATAATTTTGAAGACTAAATGATATACGGGAGCTAGATGACATCAATCAGTTGTATATATCCTACTTTTTAGGGGGTGAACTATCGACCCAGTTTATCTAAACGAGAAAAGTACCAACATGGTTCTAATTTGGGCAAGAACAGCCAATTTCATTCGCGGTAGTTTCTAAGGTAGAAAAATGCAACCAATATAGAATTTTTCCAATTCCTCTTCCCTCACTACACCTAGAAAACGTTTTCCTTGCTCATGTATAAGCAAACAGCCAAAATGTACCATCTTCAACCCCTCAAGCCTTAAGATTGACAATCCTTGCATTAACCTAATTTTGGAAAGGCTTGAAATGCCCACTATCTACAAATGTGCTCTTAAAGCACACATTTCTTAGCATTCTGAGAACCAAGTGAAATACGATAAAGAAATCTACCAGTCAATTGATTTTAAAAGATCATATAAAGTACTGTATCTGTAAAAAAAGGCATATATCGTATTAACATGAACAGTCCTCTCAGCAATTTTTTATTTTAGGAAAGAAGATAATAATCTGAGAACAAAAAAAAAATTCGTTAATTCTTAACAAAAACCTAACGATATTTCTCAACATTAAATAAAAAAAACTAGTTTTTTTAACTGAAAGTAAGGAGCGACATTAAAACTTAAAACGAACAGAAATTACTCCGTATATGAAATGGGTTGTCCCCTCCGCAGTCCCTCGCTCTTTACGCTAAAGTTTTTAATTGTTTTAAAAAGTAGAATTGTGGCAAAGAGTCAAACTTTAGCGTAAAGAGCGAGGGACTGCGGAGGGGACAACCCATTTCATATACGGAGTAATTTCTGTTCGTTTTAAGTTTTAATGTCGCTCCTTACTTTCAGTTAAATAAACTTGTTTTTTTTTATTTAATTTCTGAACGTTTTTGAATTAATGCATGTTTGATTTTGGCTCTCCGCACATAAATTATTGAAATGAAATTAGTATATTAATTTTTTTTGGCTAAATGGCTTTCTCTTAGTTTTGATCAGACGATTTTAAGAAATAAGGGGTGGGGAAGGAGGCCTAGCTGCCCTCCAATTTTTCGGTTACTTAAAAAGGCTACTAGAACTTTTAATTTTCAACGAACGTTTTTATTAGTAAACAATATACGTAACTTAAGAATTAACTTACGTAACAAACTTTTATATTCTTATATTTTTATTATGTGTACAAGGGGGTTTGTACCCTCGTTAATACCTCGCTCTTTACACTAAATCGTATGTTTTGTCCCAATTCTTTAAGAATGACCCCTGAATCAAAAAGGCCGGAGAATAAATAGTTGCAATTACTAAAAATATTTTAGCATAAAGAGCGAGGTATTTATCTCCTCCTAAATACCTCGCTCTTTATGCTAAAGTATTTTTAGAACCCCTCATATGCGTAATAATCTCTGTTCGTTTTAAATTTCAATGCTATTCCTTACTTTCATTTCAAAAAACGTTTTCATGTTTATTTTTTCATTGTTTTTTTTTTATAGTAATGCTAGAAAATCCTGCGCCCTTTTCATTGAATTTTTCTTCCCCCATGACATATTCCTCAAAGGAAAGATCCTCCCACAAAGCCCTCTCCCATCAACCCCACCCCCCAAACCAAAAAATCCCCATGAAAAAACGTCTGTACACTTCCCAATAACCACTACTATATGTAAACACTGGTCAAAGTTTGTAACTTGCAGCCCCTCCCCCAGGGATTGTGGGGGAGTAAGTCATTCCCAAAGACATAGTTATTGTGGTTTTCGACTATGCGGAACAAAATGGCTATCTTAAAATTTTAATCTGTTGACTTTTGGAAAAAAATTAGCGTGGGAGGGGGCCTATTTGCCCTCCAATTTTTTCGTTACTTAAAAAGGGCACTTGAACTTTTCATTTCCGTTAGAATGAGCCCTCTTGCGACACTCTAAGACCACCTGGTCGATACGATGATCCCTGGGGAAAAGAAAAAAAAAACAACAAACAAACAAATAAACACGCACCCGTGATTTGTCTTATAGCAAAAAATATGAAATTCCACATTTTTTAGATAGGAGCTTGAAATTTTGGCTATAGAGTTCTCTGATATGCCGAATGCGATAGTGTGATTTTCGTTAAGATTCTATGACTTTTAGGGGATGTTTCCCCCTTTTTTCCAAAATAGGGCAAATTTTCTTAGGCTCGTAACTTTTGATGACAAAGACTAAATTAATTGAAACTTATATATTTAGAATCAGCGTGAAAATTCGATTCTTTTGATGTATCCTTTAGCATCAAAATTCCATTTTTTATAGAGTTCCGTTTACTATTGAGCCGGGTCGCCCCTTACTAAAGTTCTTTACCACGAACTGTTTGAAAAGAAAATAATTCGGTATTTCGGGGCTTCTGACATTATTACTCCTTTGCGGAAGTTAGGCTCAAAATTGAAAAAGGATTATATTTTTTCTCTGGGACCCTTCCACCTCTTAGTTCGTTTATTTTCCCGTTAGTTTTCACCTGTTTTCGCTTTATAGTTGTGTTATCTCTTAGCAGTTCTTTCGTTAGTTGAGTTATGGTTGTGGTATATATGTTTTATCGCTCGTATAGTTGTGTTATTTTCAAATTATACTCCATAATAGAGAGGCTCCGAACACCCAGCATTGTATATTAAGCGCTGAATTTGACGTTTTTTTCTAACGTGACCAGATTCGTCCTGCGCCCTTTTCATTGAATTTTTTTCCCCCATGGCATATTTCTCCAAGGAAAGATCTTCCCACATAGCCCCCTCCCTCAACCCTACCCTCAAAACCAAAAAAATCCCCCTGAAAACGTCTGTACACTTCCCAATAACCATTATTATATGTAAACACTGATTGAAGTTTGTAACTTGCCGCCCCTCCCCCAGGGACTGTGGGGGAGTAAGTCATCCCCAAATACATAGTTATTATGATTTTCGACTATGCTGAACAAAATGGCTATCTCAAAATTTTGATCCGTTGACTTTGGGAAAAAAATGAGCGTGGGAGGGGGCCTAGATGCCCTCCAATTTTTTGGTCACTTAAAAAGGGCACTAGAACTTTTCATTTCCGTTAGAATGAGCCCTCTTGCGACATTCTAGGATCACTTGGTCGATACGATGACCCCTGGGAAAAAAAAAAAAATAAATAAAAATAAACACGCACCCGTGATTTGTCTTCTGGCAAAAAAAAGCAAAATTCCACATTTTTGTAGATAGGAGCTTGAAACTTCTACAGTAGGGTTCTCTGATACGCTGAATCTGATGGTGTCATCTGAATCTGATCGTTAAGATCCTACGACTTTTAGGGGGTGTTTCCCCCTATTTTCCGAAATAAGGCAGTAACTCAGGCTCGTAACTTTTGATGGCTAAGACTAAACTTGATGAAACTTATATATTGAAAATCAGCATTAAAATGCGATTCTTTTGATGTAGCTATTGATATCAAAATTCAATTTTTTAGAGTTTTGGTTACTATTGAGCCGGATCGCTCCTTACTACAGTTCGTTACCACGAACTGTTTGAAAACCAATATTTCTTTTCCGTTTCTAGAAGCTGACTGAACATATGTTTGTAAATCTTTGGCCTAATTTTAATTAAATTTAGAAACGACTTCATCATTTTCTACTTCTTCTTGAAGGTCGCCCTTAATTTCAATAACAAAATAGAATTTACAAAAATGGTTGGTACTGGTGCTTCTTTTCGTTACAATAAAAAAAAAACTTGGCTTGAAGCAAGATGTAATGAAGATGAACAACAACCAAAACCACAAAAATAAACCTTACCATCACAAAGTCCATTTTTTTTTAGTTATTTTTCCATCCCTTAATTTCTCCTATGGAAAAACAAAGGTTAAAAACAGAAACAGATAAAATTCGTCCCACATAGAGCTCCTAAGCTGGATAGACACCCGATTCTATAGGTTCTAGTGATTACTATAGGTGTGGCGAAGGCAGTCACGCTCCCTTGAACACTCATTGGAAACAAGTGCAAACCCAAGTTTTGATAAAAGACGGAAGTTTGGCCCTCTATCTACCTGACAAGTTTCTTCCTATCCCCCATGTACGCCCATAGCAATATCTTTTTGTCGCTTAATTTAAACTTCCTAACCTTTTAAATTTTCCCGAATTCAAACTGGTTATTGTTTTAATAGCTTTACATAAATGTTTAATTCCTGCCACAGTGATGGCAAAGTCCCATTTACGGATAAATTCGAAATAACGCACGACTGAAGCTTTATACCCCGTTTGGATGGTTGTGCAGTGTTCCAACTTTCCAGTGTAAACTTTATAGCTGATCAATCAGAGCGTGAAGATAGGGGGCAGTTTTCAAATTGACTGGAACAGTCTATGACTGGTTAACAGATAGAAGCCTTGGAATTGTTTTATCTATATGACGAATCGGGCAAATGATACTAAGATATTATTTTAGTAGATAATACTCAAGAAGAAATTAGTGTCGATACAGCCTTTACTTTTCCCATCAACAGATTTGATTGTACTGTGGCTCGGTGATTTTGCAGATAGCAAATAGTTGTGTGTTCTCAAGAGCGGGTTTTGTGGCCTGATTTTTTTTTCTTTGACAAAATTCATAGCATCGGACTGCTAAGGGTCGGATATGCCACAATTTAACCATCTAAGACTTTCTGTCTAGTGTTTTGTCTGTTGAAATGCCACTATTCAACCATCTAAGACTTTCTGTCTAGTGTTTTGTCTGTTGAAATGCCACTATTCAACCATCTAAGACTTTCTGTCTAGTGTTTTGTCTGTTGAAATGCCACTATTCAACCATCCAAGACTTTCTGTCTAGTGTTTTGTCTGTTGAAATGCCACTATTCAACCATCTAAGACTTTCTGTCTAGTGTTTTGTCTGTTGAAATGCCAATATTCAACCATCTAAGACTTTCTGTCTAGTGTTTTGTCTGTTGAAATGCCACTATTCAACCATCTAAGACTTTCTGTCTAGTGTTTTGTCTGTTGAAATGCCACTATTCAACCATCTAAGACTTTCTGTCTAGTGTTTTGTCTGTTGAACTATCTTTCAAAGGTATCAACCGACAGGCTCTTAGGTTTCAGTCGACAGACAGGGTGGTCGTGGTCGTTAGGGTGGTCGTTATATATGTATATTAAGGATTGTGTGGAATTTATAAAAATAAAGTTCTGTAAATTTTTACCATTTTTTCAGCTGAGAGCAATATTTTGAAATATTTTAGGTTTTGGTAAACTTTCTGAGAAATCTAACTGAAGCCCCAATTTCACAGCAAAGGACAGTTTAAAGCTTAGACAAATTACCCTAGACATATTTGTAGCCCCCTGCCTATTTATTTATTGTTCACATTTTGTCACTGGTATGTTATTAGTCATATTACTTCTCCATTTTCATTATTTTAGATATTTACTTTAGATAAATATCTTTAAATATTTTAGCTTTTGGTAAACTTTTTTGAGAAAACCAACTGAAGCTCGAATTTCACAGTAAAGCAGTTGAAAGCTAAAACTGGACCCCAGACAAATTTTTTAAGCACCATCCCTATTTATTCATCGTTCACATTTTGTTACTAGTACACAATATTCATATTATTTCACCATTTTCATCATTAATTCATATGACCAAAACCAATTTTGGAAAATAACTAATTTGTGAAAAAAATTAATTATGTACAATTACAAAAATCATCATTCTTAAGGTAAACTGGAATTTCTTGTCTTAATTTACTCTTAAGTTAAAATATTATTCCAATATCTTGTAAATTATTCATAATAATGGTTAAACTGTGGAACTACTAAAGTAACCCACAAGTTTCGCTTAGACTGTTTTCAGCTAACTAAACATTTTTATTTTCCAGTATCAAACAAATGGATTCGTTACAACGACCAGTTTTTAACAGCCCAATGTGGATTACATAAGTTGGACAAATACAGACTTATGGATGGATAGCATTGCAAAATTCCTGTGTTTAGGAAATATTTATTTAAGAGACATTTTGTTCGAGTTCCTCTGAATGACATTCGTGTTTTTTATTTTTTCAAAGAAATTTTTTAGTCGGTCGTAATAAAAATGATTGGAAACCATTTTTATTTCTTTTTCATTTTTAGATTCTTGGGCCGAACGAATTATTATGTTAGGTGAATAGAATGACATATTACGTCTTTCTTTAATGGCTTGTTTTTCCTTTTAGGATGTTTATTTAAACTACATTTTACACAATTTTCTTTTACTGCATTTTTCAGTACAGTTTTATATTGTTAACAAAATTCATTTGAATCATTCTTTTTCTTCATTTTATGATCATGGGCAAAGTGAATTAGTCTGTTTAGTCCTCCTCTTTTTACTCCATTAAATCAGAAGGCAAGTCAAGGCACAAGTGACTTTACTGAAACTGATGATTTTCATTTTAGTATATTTACTTCAGTCACGTTTTGTCAGTTTCTTTTACTGATATTCCTATTTTTTTTTTAATTATAGACTGTCAAAATAAAAGGCTTAAATCCTATTTTATTTTTTAATGAATCTTCTTTTTCACTTTTCAACCATGAGACTGTAAATTATTCTATTTAGCATACTTTTTTTGTATATCAAATCAGTAAATGATTGAAGGCGCATATTACTTCTTGGTTAAATGACTAAAGAAATACCCTTCTTCTTTGGGTACTATATTCATTTTAATATATTTTTAATTTTTATGTTATATATTGAATTATACGTTACAATGAGCGGCTTCGGTACGTTGACTTCACTTCATTACATGCAGATCATGTAGCCAATGTTTTCTTTAATATTATCAGGGGTGTAATGTGTCCCCTTGATTTTGAAAAATATTATTTTCTTTTAAAAAATTTTGAACATCTTTTTTTTTGTATTTTTATAAACAAGGTTCAAAAACCCTTCCGCCTCTGACATTTTTGTGAATTGGCGCCCCCCATCCAGGCACGTTTAAAAATATTTAGAACTAGTGCCGATACTGAAAATTTTGATTTCGAAAAAAATCAATCAAAATATCCAAGTTGGCACTCAAGGTACCAGCAATTGCAGCTTGTGGAGATTCGTTCCTATTGGTCGCCCTTTTCCCCCAAACTATCACAAAAATTTATTATATTCATATGGAAACGGAGAGGAAGAGCAACACTCCTCATATACGTAATAATTTCTCTTCGTTTTAAGTTTTAATGTTGCTCCTTACTTACAGTTGAAAATACTTGTTTTTATATAATTTGCACAGAAGAGCTGCAGATAAGGTCCTATCCTTGTAAGGTATACGAGATAAATACATTAAAATGAATAGTCTATGTGCAAGAATAAAATTGCCACGGTTAAGGCGGGAAACAAGAATAGTAGCTTAATTCGTATTAAACCAGGAGTTAAGCAGGGTTGCGTCCTCTCTCCGTTTATAGGGCTCATTTAGATGGACTTTATTCTAAGGAGTGCAGCAAAACCAATGGGAGAATATGGATTCAGTTTGGTAGATGGCGGATATAGTGAAGATGTTGGAAGTAGAATAGCCAAGAACAAGGGTATTTTTTCACAGAATGCACTATATGTATACTTTCAATGCTACCACTACCGTTAATGTAACTAACGACGCTAAAGGTATTAAGATGAAACTCTTAGGGAACGTTTAGGAGCTTCAACTAAAGCAAAAAAAACTGTATGCACGCAGGTTTTCAAAAGGACATATAAGCAATATCATAGGAATTATCACTCTACAATAGCTAGAAATATCATTGAAACTTTTAAAGTAGATAATTCAATTCAAAATTAAAAGTTCTGGTGTCCTTTTTAAGAGTAACAAGAGATTGGAGGGCAAGCAGCCCTTCTCTCAGGCCAATTCATTTTCCAAACGCATCCAGTCAAAACTTTGAGACAGCCATTTTGTTCAGCATAGTAGAACGGTCCAGCAACTATGTCTTTAAGAATATTAAGCATGTCAACCCCCAACAATAATGCAATTGGCCCATTATGCTTTAAAACTAAGTGTTGCTTTAAACTAAATCAAAAGGCGTTGTGTTTGTGGTTGCCAATAAGACACATCAGCAATATATAGAGAACGACTGGGGGTATCAAGTTGAAACTTCTGAGGGTACTACTATTACTACTTCTGTTCTTACAATTCAAATAAACAAAAATAGTTTAAGTGTATCCACGTTGTCAAAGAGCATAGATAGAATCTTTTGGGAATGATATTAAGTTTTATTTTGCAGGTCAACTTTAGAAGCTATAAAATTAAATTAAAAAATACTGTTTGTGTCAGGATTAAAAATCGTTGAAAAAGTTTCTCCAACATACAAATAGCAACCCATACTATGGATCCTTATAGGAAATTAAAAAAAAAGCTAGTTTTTTTAACCGAAAGTAAGGAGCGACATTAAAACTTAAAACGAACAGAAATTACTCCGTACATGAAATGAGTTTTCCCCTCCTAAAACGCCTCGCTCTTTACGCAAAAGTTTTTAATTGTTTTAAAAATTAGAATTGTGGCAAAGAGTCAAACTTTAGCGTAAAGAGTGAGGGATTGCGGAGGGGAAAACCCATTTCATATACGGAGTAATTTCTATTCGTTTTAAATTTTAATGTCGCTCCTTACTTTCAGTTAAAAAAAACTAGTTTTTTTATTTAATTTCCGAAAGTTTTTGAATTAATGCATGTTTGATTTTGGCTCTCCGCACATAAATTATTAAAATGAAATTTGCATACTCATTCTTTTTTTGGCTAAATGGCTTTCTCTTAATTTTGATCATACGATTTTGAGAAGTAAGGGTTACTTCTCCGATTTTTTGGTTACTTAAAAAGGCAACTAGAACTTTTAATTTTTAACAAACATTTTTTATTAGTAAAAAATATACGTAACTTAAGAATTAACTTACGTAACTTTTTATTATGTACATGAGGGGGTTTGTCCTCTCGTTAGTACCTCGCTCTTTATACTAAATCTTAAGTTTTGTCCCAATTCTTTGAGAATGACTCCTGAATCAGAAAGGTTGTAGAACAAATAGTTGAAATTAATAAAAATACATTAACATAAAGAGCGAGGTATTTATCTCCTCCTAAATACCTCGCTCTTTATGCTAAAGTATTTTTAGAACCCCTCATATGCTTAATAATCTCTGTTCGTTTTAAGTTTTAATGCTACTCCTTACTTTCAATTGAAAAAACTTTCATGTTTATTTTTTCATTGTTTTTTTTTTTTATAGTAATGCTAGAAAATCCTGCGCCCTTTTCATTGAATTTCTCTTCCTCCACGACATACTCCTCCAAGGAAAGATTCTCCCACATAGCCCCCTCCCCTCAACCCAACCCCCTCCCAACCGAAAGAATCCCCCTGAAAACGTCTGCACACTTCCTAATAACCATTACTGTATGCAAACACTGGTCAAAATTTGTAACTTGCAGCCCCTCCCCCAGGGACTGTGGGGGAGTAAGTCCCCAAAGACATAGTTTTCATGGTTTTCGACTATGCTGGACAAAATGGCTATCTCAAAATTTTGATCAGTTGACTTTGGGAAAAAATGAGCGTTGGAGGGGGCCTAGGTGCGCGTTACTATTTTCGTCCAGAATGGTAGCATTGTGCTTCTGCAGGCATTTGGCAAACTTTCTTTTCAGATAAATCCGCACCGTATTCACAGTTCTTTTGGATGAAAATTTATCATTTAAGTGGCATGTTCAAATAATAAGAGCGAAAATTTCCCGTGGACTTGGGATCATCCGAAAATTAAAGCGTTTATTTCCTTTCCCTATCCTCCATCGTTTATACTTCTCTCTGATTTACCCTTATATATGTTACTGTTCGTCTGTGTGGATGTCAACATTTTCCTCGGTACTTGCTCCTATTCACCATCTTCATGCGAAAGCGGCGAGAATTCTCCAGTCGGCTACACACACTCCTCTTGACCTCCTCAAGATTAAAGATATTTATGTTTTATCTCTATCTTCGTTGGCATATAAATACTTCCAGGGAGATCTCCCATGTTGTTTTTCGGGACTGCTCAAACTAGTAGGGGAAGTAAATTTGTATATGGTTCGTAACCGTGAGGATGTGATTATTCCAGCTAGACCCTCGATTCCTTCAGACTTCGGCCTGGCAGTGACTGTGGGGCGTACTTGGAACGTGGTTCCCCCTGAGATCCGGCAGTCACGAACACTTGGCTCCTTTAAGAGACAGATAAAAAGTTTCTTATTAAAGGCTTCTTATTAAATGTTTCTTATGGTTAATTTTTTTTTTGTGGGGGGGGGTTGTTGTTTTGCTGGTGTTGTATCCTCGATGACGCAGAGAATTTTAATTTGTATTTTATTGTCGGGTGATATGAGGGTCGCTGTTTCGTGGGGACTGCCGGTGAGTTGATTTCTTTTCCTTATATATTTATATTTAGATGTTGGTTAGTATGTTTATGACAAGTTTTATTATTCTTTGTTTATTGTATGCCGTTTCCCAAATAACGGGCCATTGAGCCCTTTTGGGAAATTGTTTTTGTTATTTTATGAAAATAAGTAGAACTTGAACCTCTATCTCCACTTTGTTATCTGCAGAGTTAAACTGTGATCACCTGACAAGTGGCTGGACTTGTCATCAGGATCACTTGTTCTCATCCTTTTAGCCTCCTCAACTAACATTGTTACAGCTGCTTCTTTCCAGCTGTCGGGGAATATTTTGTTCTTGAACATGGGCGTGCTGCATGTTGTGAGGACGTAGTCTTTGCAGCTTTGGACGCCCCCCCCCCAGAAAGCTAAACTGCTGCTCAACACTATCTAGTAGTGCGCTAACCAATGGAGCAGTGTACTTCACAGACTGCTTGAGCTTCATCAGTTTTTTTCTGAGAGCTTTTGACTGTCGGGTAAATGCTACCAAAGAAATATTTCTTTCAGAAAATTTTTTTCAAACAATTTTTTGCCAAATCCTGAAATCCTACTACTTTCGAGTCTTGAAATTTCCTTTTTTGAAAAATCCTTTTCTGTAAAAATTAAGTCATTCCATTGAAGTGAAGTGTGCTTCGGAGAGTACTTGAAAGTACTTACGAATTTATTTGTACTTGAGAGCTTCAAGTACCTATTTATTTTACTTAAGTATTAAGTACTCCAGGAAGAATGTACTTAAGGAAAACTCAAGTACCTTGATTTTGTTCTTAAGTAGCACTTGAAGTACAAGTACTTGAAGTACTTCCCAACACTGGTTGCCAGGTATTTATGAGGAGGGATAAGAGATGAGAAAATCGGTTAATATGTCAAGAAAATCGTTTATTGGTGAGGAAAAGTTGCAAATTAAGGGCTGATTGTTCGTGAATTTAGCTGTTCCCAGTAGCTCAATAAAGCAAATTGCATGTTCCGCTCCACGTGGGTAAAAAAGGAGCTTTCTAGGTGAGCATATTCTTTTGATTATTTATTTCAAATCTATTGGAGATGTTCATTAGGAATGACGAAAAAACGAAAGAAGCAGCAAGAGCTTGACAGTTAACATTTCAAATGTCTCGGCAGGCATATCGGTTGAAGAATTGTCAATAAAATCGTTAGCTGACAGCAAAGCTATAATTTTAGCAACAGTATTGGGCGATTCAACTACTTTACAAGATCTAGCAGTTAGTATGGAAGCGGTAGAAAACCGATTAATGGAAGCAGAAAAATCAGTGACGGATTCAAATATAGAAATTTCTAAATTAAAACCGCGAGTTTCTGCCATAGAAGATGAAGCGTCAAATTTGGAGTTGCAAATTTCGATCTTGGCTAGTGAGAATGTGAAGTTGACAACAGAGTTATATAAAGTTAAGCAAAACCTCCAACGAGTAGAAAGTAAAGAAACGGGTAATAATGTGATTTTATGGAACGTTTCGGCGAGTGACGCGGAATCAGCAGAAGTGGTGTTCGAAAAGGTCGTCAAACATGGGTTAGACTACGAGCATATTTGCGATTATTCAGTTTGGGAACATGGAAAGGAAAAAAATACATCAAAGTTGAGATGGATAATGCAGAGATTCGACTGGCATTGCTGAAAAAAAAACTAAAAAATTAAATAGAAAAGTAGTGATGAACTTCTCTAATTTCTATTTGATATATATCTATTTGACATTTATTTATTATTTTATTATTGTTCTATTATTTTATAATTATTATTCTATTATTTATTTATTATTTTGACTTTTATTTATTTCTATTTGACAATTATATCTATTTGACATTATTTATAATATCTTTTTGACAGATACTATGCCACTTTCTGTTAAAGAGACTCGTCGGAAATTACTGGCACATAGACAGAAAATTATGGACTGCTAAATCCGTGAATTGGACGTTTGGGTTTCAAAGTCACTACTACCTCTTCTGTACGTTGGACATTATGTAAACGCTCCCGTGGAATAGTATATGTCTGAGCAGATTCCAGATATTTTTTTTAAGAAACATAATGATAAGCAGTAAAGATATGCCGATACGAGAATAGCCTATAAATTGTGAAAGTATGTATGAGGGGACTAAAGTATGAGAATGAGTGAATTATTTTCTGAAAAACGTTGGTAGTTTTGTTTGCATCGCTATTTTGGTTATTTATTAATTTTTTAATTTAGTTTGTTTTAATAGATGTGATATTTAGTGTTTAATAAATTGTTTATTAAGTGTGAATTCGAATGAATAGATGTTTAATTTTCTTTTTCTCTTTTCTAGTTATAACTTAATTTAGTTGTTTTGTAATATTTAGCTAGGTTAGGTGTTGCTAAAAGGGAATGGTGATTGGTTTTGTTTTTTGTTGTATCAAATTATGAGAGTTGAGAGCGCGTATTTAATTGTGACTGGTATTCGCCCTATTCGACACCACAAACATTTAGTTCTTTATTAGATAGTGGTTAGAGAACTTGTTACTCCTCTTGGGGCTCATAGCACAGTTGATTTGGAAAATCAGAGGGTAAACTTTTATGATTATTTTAATGAAAGTACTAATAGAAATCTGGATTTTATTGTTCCGGCTTCTGAACCCCCTGGAGATATTAAATTTATATTTAAATATAATTTTTATGATCTTAGGTGTCAGCATGGTGAATCACATGATTTTAGAATTTGAATTTCCAATGTCTTAATGCAACTTTTGATTTATTAGTCAATTTAGCTAATCTTAATTTCTTCCATGTTGTAGCTTTAACGGAGACTTGACAGGGTGATCATAACTCTGCTCTTCTGGATATACTGCGGTACATTTTGCTAACGCGGAACTGAGAGCTACGTCAGCACAGAGGTCTTGTAGCCTGTGTACGTGAAGATCTGCATGTGAAAATCCGTGATGATCAGCGCGAATATAATGAAATGGTGTGTAAAATACTATTTCTAGAAGCTAGATTAAATAATGTTGATGCATATTTAGTCATTGTGCATAGGTCTCCCTCTAGCTCTATCCAAGAATTCTTTGAGCATTTACGTGAACAGTTGGCGAAAGTGGAATCTAGCAATAAACCTTGTTTCATTCTTGGTGATTTCAACATCAACATGTTAGATATTGAGTCCTTGGTGACTTCTCAACTTTTAAATCTTTGCCTGTCCTATGGTTTAGTACCTACGACTAACATTCCGACTAGAGTTTCTAGGACTTCCGCAAGGCTTTTGGACAATATATTTAAATATACCCTTTAGATCCCCAAGAGTTGTTGTAAATGCTGAATCTGACGACTTCAATGTTGATTTTGAGGTATTTACTCAAAAACAAGTAAATTCTGACTTGAGTAAAAGGTCTGTAGTTTTTGATAAAAATACCCTTGTAAAACTAAATAATAATCTAGTTCAAGTTAATTGAATGTCCCTGCTTAGAGAGGAGAATAATGCAAATTGTAAATTCGCACTTTTTTATAGTAAGCTTATTGGAAAAGGCTAAGGAAGCGGGAGTTGTTAAGAATATGAAAGGGCGAAAACATAATGGAAAGAAGCCATGGATAACACAAGATCTTCTTCGGAAAATAAATTTAAGAGATAAATTGAAGTTACAAGCTTTAGAACCTACGGATGAGAATAAAGAACAATATGGTATTTTTCGTAATGGTTTGAATAGTTTTCTTCGTGAGGCGAAAACTCACTCACTCTAAAAGGTATTTTAGCTTGAAATTTAAGGAGGCTCATTGAAAACCTGGCAAATAATCCGTAGTGTTATAGGTCAGAGTCCTAATATACTACCATATGAAGTGATAGTAAATGAGGCCATAGCTACAAATGATTTTACGATTTATAATAAGCTTCAAAATCATTTTATTTCAGTAGGTTCAAAAATAGCCGATACGATTTCCCCATTTCCGGGAGACTCACCTTCCGGATCCACTTTACCGCCCCCTATAGATGTATCATTGCATCTAAAGTTGATTACCGTGGACGAGATAAGTGATACCGTGTATGCCATGAATAATAGTTCGTCTGGCAGTGAATTGATGAGTTCAAAATTTTGAAGTGTATTTTTCCATCTATATCTAGTATTCTGACGTCATCAATCAATGATTGTTTCAGACAAGATAAGTCTCCAGATTGTTTAAAGTATGCAAGAGTGACATCGGTTTATAAAGGTGGTGACAGAAAAGATCTTGGTAATCATCGCCTAATATCAGTTTTACCAGTTACTAATCGTCTGATTGAAAAATGTTTTAGTTCTCAATTAACCACATTTCTTGAGAAGTTTCATCTTTTGAATATGAATCACTTTGGATTCCGAAAGAATAGGAAGACGGATGATGCATCGATATTTTTGACAAGTATTATTAATATGGCTTTAGACCAAGGACTAAAGGTTGATGCAGTACTTCTAGACCTAATGAAGGCTTTTGATACAGTTGACCATGATCTACTCTTGGAAAAGTGTGAAGTTTATGGGATCCGAGGTAAAGCTCTTGATTTTCTACGGAGTTTCCTGAGTAACCGGTACCAGTTTTTAGAAATGGATATTTTTTGCACAAGTGTTTAAAAGCAACATGCACGATGGCGAAGCCACCGGGCTCCGGCACTATTTTTTGCTCTAACTTTTGGGTGAATATTTTCCCTCTATGAGAAGTACCGTTTTAAGTTACCTTAATCACTGGTATAGTAAGCGCATTTAAAAGCAGTTTGCATGATTTCACACTGTGAACTTTTTCAGCTGATGATCTAGAGGGGGAGGGGGACAGCTACCTCTCACAGTTGATGCCACCGAATATACTAAAGAATTCGGAAAAAAACTTAAATCGATGTCCAAAGTTCTTAATGTTTCAGTCCAATTATCCCCTAAAAAATCTGATACCAAATCCCATTAAATTGGTAGAGCAAAATGTCTTGACTTTATTTATTTTTTTTGTATAACCGCCTTTAACTTAATAGAGGTTTCATTGGCTATTGACCGAACTCTTTTGAGCTTTCATATTTCCCCGCATATTTTCTTCATACGGTCTTTCGGTTTTCTTTCCAGAATCAAGATTTTCTAAAAAAAATGAAAAAAAAACTTTTTAAAGTCTGAAAAACCCGAAAAGATAGCCAAAATCAACTATAACAAGGCACATGCAAAATATAAGTGAAACCGAATTCAATCCCGTAACCAGCTATAATTTAAGGTTATTGGCTATAGGCCAAAATCTTTTAAAATTTCAGATTCTTCATTAATTTTTCCCACACAGTCCATCCTCCTCCTTTTTTTTTAAATAGCGACAACGAAAGTTTTCACGAAAATTTTCAAAAGCAAGACATGTTAAATACAAATGAAAAAAATGATTATCCTAAACGTAGACAAAATAAAGCATAACAGGGAATTTCCACAAAATTTAATCGATACAAAATTCCATTACGTTAGTAAAACAGTAAAAAAAACATCTATCACAAAGATAAGATTAAAAACCGGGTTTGAACTTTATTTAATAATTGGCCTTCCAACGTTTTCTTCTTTGCATGTGACTTCTTTGTATTTCTTAACCTCGAGTAGGTATCGTTCCATTGGACTTAATTTTCCTAATGGCTGGAAATAAATAACTACAAATTCTAAACTGAAAATAACCAAGAGTACCCATGGGCTCAAAAGCCAGACATAAACTAGTACTTGAATTTCATGTCTGTTGATTTGCCTCACATCTTTTCTTCTTTTAAAGAAGAAAGGATTATCTTCTTTTCACATCTTTTCTCCTTTTAAATTATTACACGAAAATCCAATTAAGGTAAATAAAATGACAGGACAAAACTCTAAAAAAATTGAGCTACTAACTCAAGTCAGCTAATGGCTAGAATAAACAATTTAAAAAGCCTCATAATTTTCTTCTTTTCAAGAAAAAACTGGTATAATTAATATAAATACAATCAGAGGATTTGGCGTTAGAATAAAAATGAAAATCGAGTAAAACATTTGAGCTACGAACTTGATAGCTCTTATTCGCGCTTTTTATACAGCCATTTAACATAGCAGTTGATTTGACTCAAACTTTTCAAGCAGGCTCTACGTATGAAGAGGGGCTTAAAGCTAATACCCTCAAAGAAATCTCAGTATTGTCCTATGTTTTCATACATTTTTCAGAGACCTTTTCCATTGATTATGACCCATTTTCTCGCCCACTCTATGTTTTCATACATTTTTCAAAGACCTTTTGTCATGATTATGATCCATTTTCTCGCCCACTCTCCTCCCTAGAACAAGATTATGCGTACATACATGTCTGCAGCAGCCAGTTTTATGTAAATTCGGTGTATTAAGACTAGATTCTGCAGAAAAAAAAAAATCACATTCTACAAATTAAAAAGTAAGTGAATCTAACAATTCGTGGTAAAGAAGCTCAACTACGGAGAAACTCAGGCCAATAGTAACCGAAACTCTAGAAAACAGAATTTTTAATAACACTTAATCCATCAAAAAGATTTCTTTTTAGCCATGTTTCGAAATATATGAAATTCGTTACTTTTAACGACATCTATCAAAACTCCTCCAAACAGACTAGCGATTTTGAAAGAAATCGCCCGAATAGGCTATACCCATACCAACAAAACTTTGAATTTTGCATTTCTTTTCCCAGAAGAAAGATTACAGGTGCGTGTTTATTTGTTGTTCCCCCCCCCCCCGAAGATAATCATATCGAACGGAAATTAAAAACATTAGTGTCATTTTTAAGTGACTAAATAGATTCCCCCACGGGGAATCAATTAATAACACTTGATCCATCAAATATATTTCTTTTTAGCCCTGCCTCCAAATATGTAAAATTCATTACGTGTAACAATATCTATCAATACTCTCCCAAACAGACTAGCAATTTTGAAAGAAATCGCCCGAATAGGCTAGCAATCTTAATGAAAATCACAACCTGCTGTAGAAGTTTCAAACCCATACCTACAAAACTTAGAATTTTGCATTTCCTTTCCCAGAAGAAAGATTACAGATCTTTACAGAATCGTTGAAAGATTACAAGATTACAGAATCGCATCGAACGGAAATTAAAAATGTTAGTGCCCTTTTAAGTGACCAAATAGATTACCCCACGGGAAAGCACTTACTGCCATTTTGTGGCAGGCACCTAACTACAATCTTGCTTCAAAGAGAACTGAATTATTATCGACTGAAAATTCTAAGATAGCCCATGGAATGTTTAATTGCATATCATCCATAATGAAGGAAAGACGGTGGGTTATTGTGCAGGAGTGGGCGTGGACATATGCTTAAAATAACGCATTTCAATATCCCAATTGTCTAATTCCCCACGAACCTTCAGATAGAGATAGAAAGGTGTATGGCGCGGGGGAGATTATTAACCTCTAATCTCCCCTCCTTTAGAGTAAACATGAACAATGGTGCTGCGGGGTGACAGCTCCTTGCTTATTACAAAAAGAAAAGAAAAACTGCATTTGCAAAGCTCATGAGGGACTTAATTGTAATAGCTTAAAGTCTGAAATTATAAACAAAATCACCACCCACTCCTAACAAGATTTATTATTTTAGAGAATTTTAACCTTATCAAGGTCGTAGTTGTACCATCTGCTTCTGCTGGAGATGGGGGTAAAATCCCTCGGACTAAGAACAAGATATATTTCATTATTTTTAACGCGGAAACTTGCATTATATATTTTCTTATTTGACTTATCATCGAATTTTTTTTTTAGTTTTACAATTTTCACTGACTTTTTCCAAAGAAAAACCCTGAAAATAAGAAAGGATCACCAGTCAAAAAGTGTAAAGGTTTTGCGATATAGGGGGGGGGGGTTGAATCATTCTGAAGAAATCAAGCACCAATCATTGCACAAGAAAATATCTACTGAGGAGCAATCTGAGGTGAGAGAAAAGTTCTTTGGATGGTGCCAGTTCTGATGATCAAGTGCCTCTTCCCACTGATAGATGGCGAATGGTGGTTATTCTCCCTTATCTTTTGGAAGGGTAAGTGTTGCCTCCACAAGCCGATGTGAACCTCACGGATGGGGTTCTTAGAATGAAGGAAAGATTAGTGCACATATTGACACTACCAAGGTGTGCTTTTCGACATTGGGGGGATGGGGAAGAGATAAGCAAGAACTTCTATATCGCAATACCACGGCCAAATGAACTACAACAGCCCAACAGCCATGACGTAATGTTTTTTGGGTCTGTGTGAAGAAAATGGGCCTTTATAGCCTGAACCTTGACTCAGTTTTGACATTACCAAGCAGGTTCTTCAGATACCTTAGGTAACGATTTTCCAAATCGTGGAAATTTTGATCAAAATCTATTCT